>NC_025997.2:95701345-95814347 GCF_000442705.2 Elaeis guineensis | reverse complement strand
AAGCCGGTAGCATAGGAATAAATTCCTATACCAATCGAAGTGATCATCTAGCAATGGTATCCGACGACCGGATAGGTCGAATGTGTAGAACAACATCCTTAGAACCCATGCGGATATAGTTTTCATATAATTCATCCTCTTGACCAAAATGATCATAGGACACCCCAGAGTTTAACTGTCAACTCTGATCAGGTTGTCTACATTGTATTTCAAAATATCAAATCCATCTGATGGATTACCCTGGCCAAGGTTTTGCTAAATTGAAATACAGCGACTCATTCTTCTCCAACTCTTGGAGTGGTCAATCCCATCTCGATCATACTCTGACTTCGCAAGTACTTGACTGTGCCCAAAAGCCTTCCATCCCTGAATTAGAAATTCAGTTAGTCCAGTACCAAAGCATAGTGAGTTGCTTGCAAGTCACTGAGGCGATCTCAGGTCTAAGGATACTTATACCTATATCCCATCAGAGACATTCTCGACAGCAGAATACTCTGGAGTTGGTCATGTTCAATGATGATTACCCTTACATCTCACCTGTATGCCATACCAGTGTCTCCACACTCTTTGGTTAAGAGGACAACCAACCCATATGGCCTACAGCGACCTATGCTCGATAGAAGCTGTCGTCTTTATTAACAGCTTATCATTTGGTCATGAATAATTTTAAAGACTAATCGATAAATTATCTCTTTATCGAACTTAAATAGTCCTAAGGACTTCATCATAACAACAGAGTTCATTAGAAGATGAAAGCTTATGATGAAGATGCCAATATATTTTATTTATTAACAAATCAATTACAATACTTGGTTGCTCAACCGTCAACAGCTTGACGATTGGCTTTTTGGGACACATTTCCTAACAGCTCTTGTTGTCGTCGTGATCTGACTGAAAATTGAAGTCTATAAACTCCATAAGTTTTAAGTCGAATTCTCTATAGATAAGCTATTGATCCTTAGTATTTCTCAAATACTTAAGGATGATCTTTACAACCTTCCAGTGATTCTCACCTGGATCGGACTGGTATCTGCTCACTACTCCTAGTAAGTATGCCACATCCGATCGCGTACATATCATGACGTACATAATAGATCCTACTATCAAAGCATATGAAATTCTACTCATACGCTCTCTCTCTTGAGGAGTTATCGGTCAATCACTCTTCGAGAGAGAAATTTTTTGATCTATCGGAAGATAGTCTTTTTTGAAATTCTCTATGCTGAACCATTTCAGCACAGTATCAATGTACGTCGATTGGGATAATCCAAGCAACCTTTTAGATCTATCTCTATAGATCTTCATCCCAAGGATGAAGGATGCTTCTTTTAAGTCCTTCATGGAGAACTGTGATGACAATCAAATTTTTATTCCCGTAATGCAGGGATGTCATTTTCGATTATGAGAATGTCATCGACATACAAAATAAGAAATACTATCACAAAGTTATTAACCCACTTGTTTATGCAGGGTTCCTCTCCATTCTTAATGAAGCCATATATTCTGATCATTTTATCAAAATGCATGTTCCAACTCCGAGATGCCTGCTTAAATCCATAGATGGACCTCTGAAGCTTGCACACCTTAGACTCATCTGTAGATATGAAACCTTCAGGTTGTATCATATACACCTCTTCTTCTAGCTCTCTATTTAGAAAGACTATTTTCACATCTATTTACTAGATTTCATCGTCTAGATGTGCTGCTATTGCAAGCACGATCCAAATAGACTTGAGCATTGCCACAGAAGAAAATATCTCATCATAGTGCATACCATAACACTGATGGTAACCTTGACAACCAGACAGACTTTATAGGTCTCCACCTTCCCATCTATGCCCCTCTTCTTTGTGAAGATCCACTTACACATTATGGGTTTTATCTCTTTAGGTGGATCAACCAATATCCATACATTGTTGACTTTCATGGACTCCATTTCAGATTTAATGGCTGGAAGCCATTTATTAGAGTCAGACCTCTGCATTGCATCCATATAGATGATCGGATCTCATTATTCTCATTGAGTTCAACTGGATCTTCATCTCAGACTAAGAAACTATAGTATCTATCTGGTTGATGCGGTATTCTACCGAATCTCCTTAAAGATGTGTCTACAATAGGTTCTAAATTTGATCTAATCAAGTCTGACTCTATGGATTTACTAGATTGTGTCGATTCTTCTACCAATCGAACTTCATCAAGTTCAATCTTTGAGGTATGAGTTCCTTCACCAAGGAACTTCTTTTCTAAAAGACTGCCCTATTACTGAAGAACACTTTCTGTTCGTCAGTAAAGTAAAAGTAATATCCCTTGGTCTTTTTAGGTATCCTACAAATAGACACTTATCAAACCTAGATCCAAACTTATCGGTTTTCAAATATTTGACATAAGCCAGACATCCCCAAACCCTAAGGTGAGAGAGTGCTGGCTTATGCCCTGTCCACATCTCATGTCGTATTTTACTTACAGACTTACTCAAAATTTTATTTAAAATATAACAAGCTGACATGAGTGCATATCTCCAAAAGGAGATCGACAGACTTACAAAGCCCATCATGGACCGAACCATGTCTAACAAAATTTAATTCCTCCTTTTTGATACACCATTATGCTATGGTGTTCCAGGAGGGATCCATTGTGAGAAAATCCCATTCTCTTCTAAGTATGTCAGAAACTCACAGTATAGGTAGTCTCCTCCTAGATCGGATCGAAGAGTTTTAATACTCTTTCTAATTTATTTCTCTACTTTATTACGAAATTATTTGAATATTTCAAACGATTCTGACTTATGTGTCATTAAGTAGACATGCCTATACTTCAATAGATCATTTGTAAATGTAATGAAATAATAATATCCATCTCTAACACTAGTATTCATCGATCCATATACATCAGTATGTATCAGACCTAGAACTTCACTAGCTCGCTCATCTTTTCTAGTAAAAAGTGACTTGGTCATTTTTTCAGGAAGATAGAACTCATAGGTTGGGAGTAATTCACAATCACTGACTTCGAAAATTTTTTTTTGTGTCAAACTGTTTATTCTGTTTTTGTTAACATAACCTAACCTACAATGCCAAAGGTAGATATCGGAGATATCACTAATTCTAGGGCATTTGCTAGATGTGTATATTACACTAACAGATTGTGATAATATGTAAATATCATTGTTCAGTTGTCCATTCATCATATTAACATCATTCATAATGATATTAAAATTATTTTTTTAATTAAAATTTTATAACCGTACATAGTCAAAAGGCCTACAAAAATAATATTCAATAAAAAAAAATAAAAGTGACATTCACTTAGAATAATTATATGAGACTTGAATACAAGCTTAATAGTCCCTAACGTTAGAACTAAATTGATCTTCCATCTCCAACATTAAAGAACCTTTTGTCTTCTTCGAATCTCCTACTGACCTGCAGACCCTACAATAAATTGTAAATATTAAAAGGGCTTCCGATATCTAATGTCCAGGTAGTAGAATCATAAATTGAAAAGTTATAAGGTGTTATCATATAACTACCTTGTCCAGCAACAACTTACTTCTTTCTCAACTTGTTTAGATCCAAGGAGGCAATGTATTAAGGACAATTCCTCTTCCAGTGCCCCTGCTTCTTGCAGTAGAAGCATTCTGCCTGACCCTAATCAGACTTGAGTTTCTTGGTCTAACAGGACTTGGGTGCTCCAGCACTTTGCATCTTTTTCTTGTTCTTCTTGTTCTTCTTCTCTTTCTTAAAGAGTCAACATCCAGAAGAAGAAGACCCTCCAAAAATATTCACCGACTCCTTGTGGAGTTGGTGATCCTTCTCAAAGTTCTGTAGCAACCCCAGCAAATCGTGGTAGTTGACTGTAGGCTTTGTCATTCGAAAATAAGTAAGGAAAGGGAGGTAGACTTGGGCAGAGAGTTTAGAATAGCATCTTTCTCCAATTGCTCATGCAGGAGAAAGTCGAGCTTGCTTAGGTGCTCAATCATCTCGATCATTTACAATACATGATCAATGACTGATGCTCTTTCCCTCATTCGAGCATTGAAGATGGCACAACTAGTCTTATGCCTCTCAACGTCATCGACTGTGCCAAAGAACTCGTTCAATATTTGCAACATGTCCTATGGCACAGCATTCTCAAAATGACAGCTGAACTCATTATTTATTGCCACCAACATAATACAATGAACCATAGTTCGATCGTTGAGCCACTTCTGATAAGTGTCTCTGACTGTGCTATGTACATTTGGAGCTGGCTCCTCGGATGTCGGATCTGTCAACACATACAAAATCCATTCGTGCTCTAGGATAATTTTAAGCTTTCGATACCAGCTATCAAAATTTGATCCCATCTATTTATCAGTATCTAATAGTGATTGAAGCGACAAGATGTTGGTCATAACTGCAAAAAAAATACAGAACCCAATTAGTATATAAATTGATTAAGCCTAAAGATATAGATTTTAATCTAAAGATATTGATTAAGCCTAAAGATATAGATTTTAATCTATAGATTTTATTCGAATTGATAGCCTCTACCTTTAATTCAAGGAATTACACTAATTTCTTAGTGGATACTAGAATTCACATGGTTTGCACATGGGTCCAAGTGTGGCTCGACCAACCCTTGTGCACCCATGGGTAGGTTGTTAATCAACTATTTCATCAAATAATTTTTAGTATTCAATTTTGCCCTAGACACCTCTTCAGCAGGTATGTGGTGCCTCCACTGAAAGTTCTGATTAGGTCCAACCATTAACATGCCAAATTTTAGTGCATCTAACAAATGAGTGACCAGGTCTGAGTGTGGCTCGGCCAACCTGATCATTATCAGAAGGATACAACTAAATCAACATATTATGAATGATAATTCTGACAGTCAGATAAGCACCAGGTGTGTGGCACCTTCAATGATCATCTAAATTGTTGGACTCATTATCATCCAACTTAATGGGAGGCAATGATCTAGTTATCATCATAACTATTTTATTTTTAGGGATCTAACAATTTTAGAAGATTTAATTAGTTGAATTGAGAGAAGAGATAAGACTTAATTAGTTAATCTTAATCCTCCCACTGACTTCATCAAATCAAATTAAAGAAGATTAGGCAAAAGCTGATCCAACCAACCAGTTATAAATCCTTCCATTGACTTCCCCAAGTCATGAAGAGGACTCAAGATAAGTTGAACTAGGGGTACCTAAATCAGTCATACTGATTTTCTATTAGCATGGGTCAGCTCAACATTAAGTGATCTAACCAAATATGATTTACCATGTTGGTCAGGTAAGTGAGATCGGTGGGAGGGATATGCCATTAACTCGACATAGACTCAATCTATGCAAGTAGCTCCCAATTAATAACCACCAATCAAAGCTGCCATACTTACCTTAGACACCAACTAATTAGTCATTTTTAATTTGATCAACTTATAGACTTGGATTCAAGCATGGAGCTATGATCAAAGTCCATATTAGTCTAATCAAAGATATGGACTTGACCAACTATAACTATTGAAATTGATCAAGAGAAGAAATTGATCCAATCAGAATTAACTTTTAATTAGATTTGATCAATTACTAATATGGTCCATTATCAATGATTTCTAACCCTTGGTCTTACCCAGTTAAATGAACTTGACTCGAGCTAACCCATTAACCCATGAATTATGAAATTAATGCCTTAGATCTTTGATTTTTAAATCTAGATTACTTAATTCTCAATTAAATTTTGGGTTGATATAGATTCAAATTCGATGTTTGAAAATAGTTTTTAATTTTATAAAATATTTTTTATAATCAATCATCTAATAATCAAGACTTTAATTTTAGATCTAATATATATTATTTTAGATCTAAAATAAAATTTTAAAATTTTTTTCATTGTTCATCATCATGGAAAAGACCACGCAGCACTCCTACACACCATAGGCGATCCCATTGAATGGGTAAATAGAATTGTAAAATCCTAATTTCTCCTATGATCAGATGACTATGAGGATCCTTATCATCTTAAATTCAAATGTTGGTTCAAATTCAAATGTTGGTTGATCCTTATCATCAATTCAAAATAAATTTGAATTAAATTTTGAACTAAACTTTATCTTCATCTTATGAACTCAAAGAGAGGTTGACCAACATTAGAATGGTATAAAAAATCTCATGCAAAAATACTTTATGCACGGAGAAAGGTGGTGGCATGAAGAGGAGAGTCCAACTCAATTTGGATTATAAGTTTTCATTCAAATTCAAATCCATTTGAACTCAAATTTAAACCAACCAATTTCTAATTCAAAAAGAATTAGATAAGGATATAAAAAAAGTTTCTAAGTATAAAAAAATATATAAAAATATTTTTCATGTGAAGAATAAGAGGATGCAGAGAAAGGAGGTGTAAAAAATTTGAATTCAAATTATTTTCTCATCTAATTAGATTTTTAAGCCAACCAAATTAGGTTAAACTCAATTGGACCACTAAATCTAATCTAATTAGATAGTAAATAACTTTAATTAAATTTTAATCAAATTAAAAATTAATCAAGCTCAAGTCCTAATCATATCAGAAATCGAACATCCTTAGCGATTAGATCATCTCATAACCTAATCAGGTCAAACCAAATTGAATCCAATTCAATTAGATTTGATTCAAAACTCAATGCTCCATAAAATTAAGTTAATTAGTAACTTAATTATTAATTAATTTTCTTATAATTTATCAATAATTAGTAAATTAATTTATTATAACTTTGCATAGGATTAATCATCAATCGAATTGACTATTTTACCCTAAAATGAATCTTAATCATTGATCAGCCATATGATTAGTCAGAATTTTTTTTTTGAGTATGACCCCTGTTGGGTATAAAATACCCACAGTCGAAGTCCTCAGCAGAATCGACTACATGACAACTCCGCCCGGACTCCTACGGAAGCCGGGCTTCATCCTCGACTCCAACGGCTGCAGACAGACTTCGTCCGGACTCCTACGGGAGCTGGACTCCGTCGATAGCTTCGACCTCAAGTAGACTCCGCCCGGACTCCTACAGGATCCGGGCTTCATCCTCAGCATCAGCTGCTGGTAAGTCCCGTCCGGACTCCTACGGGAGCCGGACCTCACCCTTAGCTTTGATTGCAGGAAAACTCCGCCCGGACTCCTACGGGAGCCGAGCTTCATCCTCGACTCCAACGGCTGCAGACAGACTTCGTCCGGACTCCTACGAGAGTCGGACTCCGCCGACAGCTTCGACCTCAAGTAGACTTCGTCCGGACTCCTACGGGTGCCGGGCTTCATCCTTGACTCCAACGGCTGCAGACAGATTTCGTCCGGACTCCTACGGGAGCCGGGCTTCATCCTCAGCGTCAACTGCTGGGGATTCCACCCGGACTCCTACAGGAGCCGGGTTCCGCCCGTGACTCTGGCTCCGGGAGGGCTCCATCCGGACTCCCACGGAAGCCGGGCTCCATCCACGACCCCAACCGCAAGGAGGACTCCGCCCGGACCCCTACAGAGGCCGGACCCCGACCGCTGTCGAGCTTCAGCCGACAGATCCGCACCCCCTGGCAGGTCACAATAACAACCATGATCTTGCTCCACTTCCTGTGGTGGATTCCGCACAGCTCCATCACTCCCTGACAGGCCGCAGTAACAGTCGCAGCTCTGCTCCACTTCCTACAATGGATTCCGTGCAGCTCCACTACTCCATGGCAGGCCACAATAACGGCCACGATCCTGCTCCACTTTCTGCAATGGATACCGTGCGATTCTCCCCTTTGTTGGCAAGTCACGACAATGGACGCTGCTCCACTCCTCGCAACTGATTCCACATGGCGAGCTACAGCGATAGCCACGATTCCGCTCCACTACCCTTCGCAATAAAGTCCCCCTGACTACGGGCGGCCCACTACCAGACGGTTACAAACGTCGCCATCAATCCATTACCTCCTCCGCCTATAAAAGGGGGACCCAGATACGTTATTCTCTAAGCTCATTTCTTATCTAAAAACTCTGCTGAATTCTTCGTTCGAGCGCTCCATTCTTGTTGAGACAGAGAACTGACTTGAGCATCGGAGGGTCTTGCCGGAGCAACCCCACCTCCGGTTTAGACTTCCCTTGCAGGTCCCGGCGGCGACCGCGACTTCCCCGACTCCAGCTTCTCCGGCACAAGCGGATTTTTGCACCAACCGGATTGGCGCTAGAAGGAGGGCTTGAACCTTCGCAGTACCCTTGTTCTTAAAGGAGCGCTCAACGGATCCACTTCCGGCCATCTTTTCCGGCATCCACTCCTCCTTCCCTCATCTGATGCCTTCTCACAAGGCCTTTGCACAACTGCCTCCGGCTATGGTCGCCGATAAGGAGTGGCCGGATGACCGGCCCATGCCGGACTCCATCAATGCCATCTCGGGGGAGACCCCCTTTGCTTTAGCCTTCGAAACGGAAGCCGTCATCCCGATCGAGCTTAAACTCCCGTCGGCACGTGGCATTCGTCGAACACCAAAATTCACAAAGTCTTAGAGCCAATCTCGACCTACTGGAAGAAAGACGGGAGATCGCTCAGGTTCGAATGGCAGCCTACAAACAGAAAGTTGCTCGATATTACAACGCCCGGGTCAAGAACAAAGCCTTTAAAGTGGGAGATCTAGTGCTTCGACGAGCTGCTGTCTCGTAACCTCAGGATCGGGGAAAGCTCGTCCCAAACTGGGAGGAACCTTATGAGGTCAAAGAAGTAGTCCGGCCCAAAACTTATTATCTTAAGGAGCTCGGAGGGGCCGACCTCCTGCGACCATGGAGCTCAGAAAACTTGCGGATGTACTACCAGTAACTTCATTTTAATCAATGATCGCATACCCATACGTCTTTGGACAATTCAAACAAACTGTATCAAAAACAAAAGGGCAACCTCATAAAGTCGAAGGCCCGGTTCCATTTAGACCGGATGGGGGGAGAGGCCTTACAACGCCCATATGTGCCCCCACAGCCCTGTTAGGGACAGGAGGAGAACCTCGCCCTAACTTGAGCAAAGTCGAAGGCCCGATTCCATTTAGACCGGATGGGGGGAGAGGCCTTACAACGCCCATATGTGCCCCCACAGCCCTGTTAGGGACAGGAGGAGAACCTCGCCCTAACTTGAGCAAAGTCGAAGGCCCGGTTCCATTTAGACCGGATGGGGGGAGAGGCCTTACAACACCCATATGTGCCCCCACAGCCCTGTTAGGGACAGGAGGAGAACCTCGCCCTAACTTGAGCAAAGTCGAAGGCCTGGTTCCATTTTGACCAGATGGGGGGAGAGGCCTTACAACGCCCATATGTGCCCCCACAGCTCTGTTAGGGACAGGAGGAGAACCTCGCCCTAACTTGAGCAAAGTCGAAGGCCCAGTTCCATTCAGACCGAATGGGGGGAGAGGCCCTACAACGCCCATATGTGCCCCCACAGCTCTGTTAGGGACAGGAGGAGAACCTCGCCCTAACTTGAGCAAAGTCGAAGGCCCGGTTCCATTCAGACCGGATGGGGGAGAGGCCTTACAACGCCCATATGTGCCCCACAGCCATGTCAGGAACAGGAGGAGGACCTCGTCCCGACATGAACAAAGTTAAAGGCCCGGCTCTTTTAGACTGGATGGGGGGAGAGGCCCTGCAATGCCCATATGCGCCCCCCCAAGAGGAAAGCCTTGCCCTAGCTTAAACAACTTCGACCGGTGGTAAGCCCAGCCCGGACTCCTACGGGAGCCGGGCTTCGTCACCGACTTTGACTACATGATAGCTCCGCCCAGACTCATACGGGAGCCAGGTTCCATCACCGACATCGACTACAGGACAACTCCGCCCGGACTCCTACGGGAGCCGAACTCCGCCGACAACAGCGACTGTCGGTAAGCCTTGTCCGGACTCCTACGGGAGCCGGACTTCGCCTATGACTTTGATTGCAGGAAGACTTCGCCCTGACTCCTATGGGAGCCGGACTTTGTCCACGACGTCGAGAAAGGCTCCGCCCAGACTCCTATAGGAGCCGGCTCCGCCCATAACTCCAACTTCAAGAGGGATTCTCCATTCGGACTCCCACGGGAGCCGAACTTCGCCTCGGCTTTAGCGAAGAAAGACTTCAAGCAAAAAAAGAAGGCAATGGATTGCAACAGTGATGATTGGAAAACAAACAACGCCCGAGGGTGACAGAGGCTCGGATACTCGAATTCAAACCTTGGGAGGGACCCCGGACCCGAATGACCCCAAGCGAACCTGCAGCCATTGACAGAATGACAATCGGATATCTTCGAACGGCGTAAAAGTCAAAAAGGAGCTCGGCAAATAACAACCCTGCACGAATAAAAGAGGTCGTTGATGACCTTAAGACAACGTGAAAAAGACAAAAGGAAAATGAAGAAGTTCGACAGACAACTATTCGATGCAAGGTACAGACAAGGTAACAAAATTTCCTCTTCATTTAATAAGATATACGTTACAAGACCCGGTGGGTCGGGAAAAAAAAAAGATATACATCATTGCGAGCCTCGCGAATACGGCTTGGAAAGGATATACCGGAGGCCGCTCCAAGCTACGAACTCCTCTTCCCGTCTCTGTCCTCCTCAGCCATGTTCTCCAGTGCGTGTAGCAGACCTATCAGCTCTCGTCCCGTCTCACTTCACTCCATCTCCGAAGTCCCAACCCTAGGAGGAAAAGGGTGGGATAGATTCCCGGGGGCTGTAAAGGCAACGGCAGTAGTGACGAAGACCTGTTTCAAGAAGAGCCGGAGTCACTTTGGAGGCAGCGGTGATGTCAAGGATATGCTCCGCCTCCGAATGCTCTACGACAGCCGCCACCCAAAATGTTCCGACAAGGTCGGCATGCGCTACTTCCACCGTCCCCGCAACAAGTTCCACTACCCCACCATCGACGCCGACCGCTTCTGGTCCCTCGGCCCCGGCAGCATCTAGGATCCCGCCACAGCTTGCGACAGCGGCTCTGTCCTCTTGACCGGTATCACCCCGCCTTGCTACTCCAAAATTCTCGGGCAGAATAACTTTACCGACGGCCCCTGTTATTAAATCTCTATTGTTGAAAGAATTCTTCCTTGAGCCTCCTTTGAAACGACGGGGATCCTCACCGGCCGCTGTTCTCCTCCTCGCCTTCCTCCAAGCCCTAGATATCCCTTCAAGGAGGGCCTCCGGGGTAGAAGACATGGTGTGGGAACCCTCAGAGAAGAAGTGGGGGGCTGAAGAAGGCAGGGACTGGTGCAAGAGAAGTAGCTGAGTAGCTAGGCTCTCAGGTGAAAAAAAAGGTACCGTCCTATCGACAGAATGAAGCTACGAAGGGAGATTAGGGGATTTAAATAGCCGATGGATCCTAGCGCAGTTATGGCGGCAGGTGTTCCTGGGCCAACTGGTGCGTGCCACGCATCCCGCATGTCCCCCTCACCGCTATCGAGGGTTGATCGTTCACGAATTTTCATAGCACGATGCTTGGGATCGCATTCCGATAGGGGTTCCAAAAAGACTCTTCAAGTCGCCTTCACCAGAAAATGGGCTCTGACGTGCACACATTAAATGCCAAAATATCTGGGGGCGGCAGTGCACAAGATGCGAGGGGACGGCTTCGGCTGTGCCCATCTCTCTGTACTTCCTTCGTTCGAAATTCAAACTCGGAAGTAGGGGGACTGGTGTTGGGTATAAAATACCCACAGCCAAAGTCCTCAACAGAATCGACTACATGACAACTCCGCCCGGACTCCTATGGGAGCCGGGCTTCGTCCTCGACTCCAACGGCTGCAGACAGACTTCGTCCGGACTCCTACGGGAGCCAGACTCTGCCGACAGCTTCGACCTCAAGTAGACTCCGCCCGGACTCCTACGGGAGCCGGGCTTCGTCCTCAGCATCAGCTGCTGGTAAGTCCCATCCGGACTCCTACGGGAGCCGGACCTCACCCTTAGCTTTGATTGCAGGAAAACTCCGCCTGGACTCCTACGGGAGCCGGGCTTCGTCCTCGACTCCAACGGCTGCAGACAGACTTCGTCCGAACTCCTACGGGAGCCGGACTCCACCGACAGCTTCGACCTCAAGTAGACTCCGCCCGGACTCCTATGGGAGCCGGGCTTCATCCTCGACTCCAACGGCTGCAGACAGACTTCGTCCGGACTCCTACGGGAGTCGGGCTTCATCCTCAGCGTCAACTGCTGGGGATTCCACCCAGACTCCTACAGGAGCAGGGTTCCGCCCGTGACTCTGGCTCCGGGACGGCTCCGCCCGGACTCCCACAGAAGTCGGGCTCCATCCACGACCCCAACCGCAAGGAGGACTCTGCTCGGACCCCTACAGAGGTCGGACCCCGACCGCTGCCGAGCTTCAGCCGACAGATCCGCGCCCCCTGGCAGGTCACAATAACAACCATGATCCTGCTCCACTTCCTGTGGCAGATTCCGCACAGCTCCATCACTCCCTGACAGGCCGCAGTAACAGTCGCAGCTCTGCTCCACTTCCTACAACGGATTCCGCGCAGCTCCACTACTCCATGGCAGGCCGCAATAACGGCCATGATCCTGCTCCACTTCCTGCAACGGATACCGCGCGATTCTCCCCTCCGTTGGCAAGTCACGACAACGGACGCTGCTCCACTCCTTGCAACTGATTCCACGTGGCGAGCTACGGCGATAGCCACGATTCCGCTCCACTACCCTTCGCAATAAAGTCCCCCTGACTACGGGCGGCCCACTACCAGACGGTTACAAACGTCGCCATCAATCCGTTACCTCCTCCGCCTATAAAAGGGGGACCCAGATACATTATTCTCTAAGCTCATTTCTTATCTAAAAACTCTGCTGAATTCTCCGTTCGAACGCTCCATTCTTGTTGAGGCAGAGAACTGACTTGAGCGTCGGAGGGTCTTGCCGGAGCAACCCCATCTTCGGTTTAGACTTCCCTTGCAGGTCCCAGCGGCGACCGCGGCTTCCCTGACTCCAGCTTCTCCGGCGTAAGCGGATTTTTGCACCAACAATCCCATAGGTTCGAACCTAAGCCAGTAGTATAAGAACAATCTTCCAATACCAATCAAAGTGACAATCTAGCAACGATATCCGATGTCCGGATAGATCGAAAGATTGCGAAGCATCATTCAAGAATCTATTGGCATATGGTTATCGTATAATTTATTTCTTTGATCCAAATGCTCAAGGTGACCTAGAACTTAACTGTCAACCCTAGTATGGTCATCCACATTATATTTTAATTTTTAAAATCTATCACATGGATTATCTGTTGGAAAATATGTCCCAAAAGCCCATCGTCAAGCTATTAACGGTTGAGCAACTAAGCATTGTAATTGATTTGTTAATAAATAAAGTATATTTGGCATTTTCATTATAAACTTTCATCTTTTAATGAACTTCATCGTTATGATGAAGTCCTTAGGACTATTCAGATTCGATAAAGAGAGGATTTACCGATTAGTTCTTAAAATTATTCACGACCAAATGATAGGCTGTTAATAAGAACGATAGCTTCTATCGAGCATAGGTCGCTGTAGGCCATTTGGGTTGGTTGTCCTTTTAACCAAGGAGCGTGGAGATACTGGTATGGCATATAGTGAGATGTAATGGTACATCATCATTGAATGTGACCAACTCCAGAGCATTCTGCTGTCGAGAATGTCTCTAATGGGATATAGGTATAAGTGTCCCTTAGATCTGAGATCACTTCAGTGACTTGCAAGCAACTCACTGTGCTTTGGTACTGGACTAACTGAATTTTTAATTCAGTGATGAAAGGTTTCTGGGCATAGTCAAGTACTTGTAAAGTCAGAGTGTGATCGAGATGGGATAGACCACTCCAAGAGTTGGAGAAGAATGAGTCACTGTATTTCAATTTAGCAAAACCTTGGTTAGAGAATCCATCAGATGAATTTGATATTTTGAAATACAATGTGGACAACTTGATCAGAGTTGACAGTTGAACTCTGAGGTATTCTATGATCATTTTGGTCAAGGGGATGAATTATATGGAAACTATATCTGCATGGGTTCTAAGGATATTGTTCTACACATTCGACCTATCCGATCGTCGGGTACCATTGCTAGATGGTCACTTCGATTGGTACAAAAATTTATTTCTATGCTACCGACTTAAGTTCAGACCTATGAGGTCACACATATTAGAGTTCATGATCCGATCGGATGGTTGATCAATGATTAAGAATTGTTCTAGGATTAAATGATCAATACGATTGACATTTAACCTAGTGCAAGTGTTGTAGGAGGATCGATTAGCAATTTGATTGCTAATTAGTTTAATTTGATTAAGCCAATGGGCTGAGTTTAAGTCTAATTGAATATAATTTAATTAGATCTAGTTTGAACTTGATTGGATCAAGTCCAATTGGTTAATTGGATAAGCCAAGTGCAAAAAAAAACTAGTCCTAGTTCAATTAGGACTTGGGTCAACCTAATTTTTAATTTGATTAAAAAATTAAATTATATTTAAATATAATTTAATATGATTAAATTAGATTTTTAAGTTGGTTAAGACCTATTTTAATTGGGTTGATCTAATTTTAGTTTGATTTGATTTGAGAAATCAAATTAAAACAAGTCATAAGATAGAATCCTAGTAAGACTAGGATTCCACCTTGCGCCACATAAGCCCCCTCCACGCCCTCTCTCTTATTCCAAGCCAATCCCCTCTTATTTTGTATGACAAAAGCCCTCTCTCAGGTCTTTTCCACATCCAAAAGGCTTCCTCTCTTCTTTCATACATGGAAAGTGGTTATGGATCAAATCAAAGTAGGAATAAATTTGGATTTCAAATTCTATGAGATAGAGTTTTAGAAATCCAAAACTCTTTCCTTTTTGCACCAAATTTATCCAAATTTTTTTTGAGATTTTTTTAAACTTTAGGGCACACATTGTGTACCCCTTTCTGATAGTCCATTCATGAAAATAAGGAGGAGGAGCCCAAGAGTTGGGCGCCCCTTATCTTGCCATGTTTGAATAAGCCTTGACTCGGTATTTGACCTAGATAAAGACTCTATCATATCTCTCTCTATAAAATAAATTTCTTTATAAAATTTTTTAAGAACATAGAGATTTGAGAGACCTTTAGGATATCCAAAAATTAGAAAAAATACCTTTGTGTCATGGAGATATAATAGACACAAGACAGGGTGTCTAGGAGAGAGTAAAGAGAAGAAGAAGAGGGTCTTCTTCTAGGGTTGTTAGTTTCATCTCTTCCCTTCCTCCATCTTGAGTTTTATGAGAGCATCTCAGATCTAAAACTCCTCCTCCTACTTTCATCTTTGGAAGAGTCCAAATCAAGAAGAAGGAGGCATCTGATCAACCATCGAAGAAGAATCAGCGCAGTACTAGCATACTGTGCTGATTTCCTGAGCAGGATTTCTGATTGAGATTCGTGGGCTCGTGTGGATGACTCCTAGAGATCGGATGCATGTCAGTTTCAATATCATCCTCAAGCTGGATCAGCAAGTTAGAACATCTAACTTGCAAGGTAATAGATCTGATCTATTGTTTAATCATACATTAGATGTAGTATAGAAACATGTTGATATGATCAACATGTAGTTCATGCTTATATATTTTAATTTTTGATTTAATACTATGTAATAATCATATAATAAGATATTAGATCTAAAAATTCTCTAATTTTAAAAAATAAATTTTGATTTATTTTAGTCTTTCCCTGTCTGATCTTGAAAAATTTCAAGATCTAACCAAAAACCTAGATCTGATTTCTATAATTGGTATCAGAGCCAGGTTTTTATTACATGATTATTTATACATCTTAGATTATTTTTTAATTAGATCTAATTTATAATCTGATTATTAAATCTAAAATTAAAATTTTGATCAATCACAAACTGCAAGGTTGTCCTGCTGTAAGGTTTACCCCTTACAGTGCAAAAGTTGTCCTAGTTCGTGAAGATCTATCTTTAATCATAAATTTGTTAGATATGATCTAGATTAAATTTATATTTATTAAATTTAAAAGATATTTAAATCTGAAATAAAATCTCTTTGTTAATAATTTTTGTACAAAAAATTATTTAAAGTTAAAATTATTTCAATTACATGAACCTGTTTAGATTAGATCTAAAGTAGTTTCATTTTATTTCATTTGCATATTGATTATGAATCAAACATGCAATATAGTTGGTAGAACCATATTGTAAAATTATTTTAAAAATTGAAAATTATTTTGAAAAGCCGAACCCAACCTTCAGCCCAAAACTTAATTAAGAATTAAGAAGTTATTTGATTAGTTCTAGGATTGTGAATTGAAGAACTAAGACACAAACCATAACACATTGGGTTAATGGGTTAGTGGAAATTAGGTCCATTAATTGGGTTAGACCTATGGTTAGATTAAAGATGGACTTAATTAGAGAATTAACTAAATCTAATCAATTATTGTCTTAGATTAGGTCAAAGATTCTCTAGATCAATTACAATAGTTGTAGTTGGTCAAGTCCATGTCTTTAACGAGAACCAAATGGACTTGATTCTTGGCTAAGCGGTCTAGCATGAACTGTTAGGTTGATCTAATCGAAACTAATTAAACCAGTTGGTGTCTAAGATAAACCAAACGATGGTTTTTAATTGGGAGCCCGCTTACTGGCTATTTTTGATGGTGTCTAAGGCAAGCTTTGGCCGACCCTCCTACTGATCGAACTTACCTGGCCTCTTGATAAATTATATTTTGATCAGATCACTTGACTATTTGAGCTGACCCATGTCAGCTAGGTAAATCAGTGTAACTGATTTAGGTGCTCCTAGATTAGCCCTTTTAATGATTTCTCTTAAGCTGACTTGGTGAAGCCAGTGGGAGGATCATGATAAGCTAGTTCATCTGACCTCATCCTCTAAATTATTTAAATCTTCTAAAATTATTAGATCCTTAAAATGATAAAGTTATGAAGATAACTGAGTCATAGCCTCCCATTAAGGTATTTGATAATGAGTCCATTAACTCAATAATCATTGCAGGCCCAAAGGCCTGGTGCTTGTTGACTAATAAATTATCACTCATCATATGACGACTTGAAAGTGTCTCTCTAATGGTGGTTAGGTGAGCCAACCAAAGTTGGGCTTAATCATTCGTTGGATAGATGCACCAAGTATGGTCATGTTAATGGTTAGACCTAATCGGATCCTTACAGTGGAGGCCAAAGCCTACTGATTAGGTTTCTGGGGTAAAATTAAAATTACTAAAAAATATTTAGAAAAATAATTGATTATGAACCTACCCTTAGATGTACATAGATTGGCCAACCAAAGTTAGGCTTGTGTGCAGTCTAAGTAGATTCTAGTACCCACTAAGAAATTAGGATAATTCTTCGAATTGGAGGTAGAGGCTACCGATTTGAATAAAATAGTAGGAGAAACCTTTTGATTAAAGTCTAAATCTTTAGGTTTAATGAATCAATTATTAATTAGGTTATGGTTTTTCTTTATGCAGATATGGCCACTTTCCTATCGCTCTGATCATTGTTGGACAATGATAAGTTGGTGGGACCCAACTTCGGTAGCTGGTATTGAAAGTTGAAGATAGTCCTGGAGCATGAACGGATCCTATATGTGATAATAGATCCTGCACCTGAGGAGCTAGCTACCAATGCATGTGGAATAGTCAGAGACACTTACTAGAAGTGGCTCAGTGATCGGACCACGGTGTGCTGTATCATGCTGGCTGCCATGAGCGATGAGTTCAGTCACAGATTCGAGACGGCTCAGCCAAAGGATATGCTTCAAGTGTTGGAGGATGCCTTTAGCACACTCGATGATGTGGAGAGGCACAAGACTAGTTGTGCCATCTTCAATGCCAAAATATGGGATGGTGCCTCTGTCACTGATTATGTATTGTACATGATCGAGCTGATGGAATGATTGAGCAAGTTCGACTTTTCCTTGCATGAGCAGCTTGGGAAGGATGCAATACTAAACTCACTGCCTAAGTCTTATCTCCCGTTCCTCACTCATTATAGAATGACAAAGCCTGAATAAAGTGCAGGGCCAAACCAAAAAGATCAAGCCTGATAAGAGTCAAGCTGAATGCTTCTTTTGCAAGAAGCGGGGGCACTAGAAGAGGAACTGTCCCCAGTATATTATCTCCCTAGATCCGAACAGGTAGAAAAAGCAACAAGCTGTTGCTGGGCAAGATATTTATATGATAACTCTTTGCAATTTCTCTATTTGTGGTATAACTGACTAGGTATTGGATACCGGTAGCCCTTACCATATTTGCAATTCGTTGCAGGGGTTGCAGTCAGTAGGAGATTCGAGCAAGGCGAGAGGTTCCTGAACATTGGAGATGGAAGATTAATTTCAATTCTAACATTAGGAATCTTGAAACTTGTATTTGAATCCCATATCGTTGTTCTTAATAATTGTCATTTCTGTCCCAGTTTCTTTTTAAATATCATTTTTGTAGGCCTTCTGGCCAAAAATAATTATAAAATTTCAATAAAAAAATAAGTTTGTAATATCATTATGAATGGTGTTACTATTTTTTATGGATATTTGAACAATGGTGTGTATATGTTATCACAACCTATTAATGTAGTCTATTCAACTGGCAAGCACCCTAGATTAGATAGTGTGTCAAATATCTACATATGGCACTGTAGGCTAGGTCATATAAACAAGAATAGAATAAATAGGTTGACTCAAGAGGAAATCCTCAAAGTCAGTGATTGTGAATCACTTCCAACCTGTGAATCCTGTTTTTTTGGTAAAATGACTAAGTCACCTTTTACTGAAAAAGATGAGAGAGCTATTGAGCTCTTGGGCCTAGTACATACTGATGTATGCGGGCCCATGAGCACAAGTGCTAGAGGTGGATATTTTTACTTCATAACTTTTACGGATGATCTATCCAGATATGGATATGTCTATCTGATGAAATATAAGTCAGATTCATTTGAAATGTTCAAATGATTCCGAAGTGAAGTAAAAAAATAAATTAAGAAGAGCATTAAAACTTTTCGATCTAACCGAGGAAGGGAATATCTTTCTAGTGAGTTTCTCACATATTTAAGAGAGAATGAAATTTCCTCCCAATGAACTCCTCTAGGAACACCACATCACAATGGTGTGTCTGAAAGAAGAAATCAGACTCTGTTAGACATGGTCCGATCCATGATAGGTTTTGCCAGTTTGTTAATATCCTTCTGGGGATATGCACTCGAATCGACCTGTTATCTGTTAAATAGGGTTCCAAGTAAGTCTGTAATTAAGACTCCATATGAGATATGGACAAGGCGTAAGCCAGCACTTTCATACCTTAGGGTCTGGGGGTGCCCGACCTATGTTAAATGATTAGTCACAGACAAACTTGGACCTAGGTCTGACAAATACACATTCATAGGGTACCCGAAAGAGACCAAAGGATATTTTTTCTACCATGCTGATGAACAAAAAATATTCATCAGCCTTAAGGTAATCTTTTTAGAAAAGAAGTTCCTTGGTAAAGGAACCGTTGCCTCTAAGATTGAACTTGATGAAGTTCAATAGGTAGAAGGACCGACACCAATAGCTGAACCTGAGTCGGATTTGATTAGATCAGATCTGGAGCCCAATGTACCTATACTATTAAGATGATCCGATAGAGTACCGCATCAGCTAGACAGATACTATGATTTCTTGATCCGAGACGGTGATCCCATCGAACTCGATGAGAACGATGAGGATCCGATCACCTATATGGATGCAATGTAGAGATTTGATTCTGAGAAATGGCTTGAAGCTATAAAATCTGAAATGGAGTCCATGAAGGTCAACGATGTATGGACATTGATTGACCCACCTGAAGGGGTTAAACCCATTGGGTGTAAATGGGTGTTCAAAAAGAAAAGGGATGCAGACGGAAAGGTGGAGACCTATAAAGCCCATCTGATTGCCAAGGGGTATCATCAACATTATGGTATTGACTATGATGAGATATTTTTTTCTGTGGTAATGCTCAAATCTATTCGGATAATGCTTGCAATAGCTGTCCATCTGAATTATGAGATCTGGCAAATGGATGTAAAGACAGCTTTCCTGAATAGAGAGCTGACCGAAGAGGTGTATATGATACAACCTGAGGAGTTTACATCCACAGATGAGTCCAAGGTGTGCAAGCTTCAGAGATCCATTTATGGATTGAAGCAAGCTTCTCGGAGTTGGAACATGTGTTTTGATAAGGTGATCAAAATGTATGGCTTCGTTAAGAATGGAGAAGAGCCCTGCATCTATAAATGGGCAAATGGTCCAGTTGTGGTATTCTTTGTCTTATACGTGGATGACATTCTCTTAATCGAGAATGACATCCCCACACTATAGGGAATAAAAGTTTGGTTGTCATCGCAGTTCTCCATGAAGGACTTGGGTGAAGCATCCTACATCCTAGGAATAAAGATCTATAGGGATAGATCTAAAAAGATATTTGGATTATCCCAGTCCACGTACATAGATACTGTGCTGAAGAGGTTCAGCATAGAGAATTTCAAGAAAGGCTATCTATTGATAGGCCATAAAATTTCTCTCTCTAGAAAGGATTGTCCGACAACTCCTAAAGAGAAAGAACGTATGAGTAGAATCCTATATGCTTCGACCGTGAGATCTATCATGTACGCCATGACATGTACAAGACCAGATATGGCATACTCACTAGGAGTAGTGAGTAGATACCAATCTAATCCTAGAGAAAACTACTGAAAAATGGTTAAAGCCATCCTTAAGTATTTGATAAATACTAAGGACCAATGGTTGGTTTATGGCGAGTTAGATCTGAAACTTGTGGGGTTCACAGGCTCCAGCTTTTAATCTGATCATGATGACAGCAGAAACGTGTCAGGTTATATCTTTACTCTGAATGGTGGAGCCATCTACTGGAAGAGTTCCAAATAGCACACTGTGGCAGACTTTGTTTGTGAAGATTAGTACATCACAGCATCGGATGTCGTGAAGGAAGCTGTGTGGTTGAGAAAATTCATCACCAAGCTCAGAGTAGCACCCTCCCTCGATGGTTCGGTCCTACTCTACTGTGACAGCACTAGTGCCATAGCTCAAGTGAAGGAATCCAAAGCACACCAGCAGACGAAGCACATTTTGTGCCGCTTCCATCTGATCCGGGAGATCGTGGATCGAGGTGACGTCGATCTTCAGAAGATCGACGAAAAAGAGAACCTGGCCAACCCCTTCACTAAAGCCCTGGCAATAAAGGAGTTCGACAACCACAAGTCGAAGATGGGTATTAGATACTATGCCAAGTGGCTTTAGGACAAATGGGAGTTGTTGGAAAATATATCTCAAAAGCCAATCATCAAGCTGTTGACGGTTGAGCAACCAAGTATTGTAATTGATTTGTTAATAAATAAAAATATATTTGGCATTTTTATCATAAGCTTTCATCTTCTAATGATCTCTGTTGTTATGATGAAGTCCTTAGGACTATTTAGATTCAATAAAAAGAGGATTTATCGATTAGTCCTTAAAACTGTTCACGATCAAATGATAGGCTATTAATAAGGATGACAGCTTCTATCGAGCATAGATCGCTGTAGGCCATATGGGTTGGTTGTCCTCTTAACCAAAGAGTATGGAGACACTGGTATGACATACAGGTGAGATGTAAGGGTACATCATCATTAAACGTGACTAACTCCAGAGCATTCTACTGTCGAGAATGTCTCTGATAGGATATAGGTATAAGTGTCCCTTAGACCTGAGATCACCTCAGTGACTTGCAAGCAACTGACTGGGCTTTGGTACTGAACTAACTAAATTTCTAATTCAGTGATGAAAGGCTTCTGGGCATAGTCAAGTACTTGCGAAGTCAGAGTGTGATCGAGATGGGATTGACCACTCCAAGAGTTGGAGAAGAATGAGTCATTGTATTTCAATTTAGCAAAATCTTGACCAGGGTAATCCATCAAATAGATTTGATATTTTGAAATACAATATGGACAACCTGATCAGAGTTGACAGTTGAACTCTGAGGTGTCCTATGATCATTTTGGTCAAGGGGATGAATTATATGGAAACTATATCCGCATGGATTTTAAGGATGTTGTTCTACACATTCGACCTATCCGATCGTCGGGTACCATTGCTAGATGATCATTTTGATTGGTATAAAAATTTATTTCTATGCTACCAGCTTAGGTTCGGACCTATGAGATCACACACATTAGAATTTATGATCCGATCGGATGGTTGATCAACGATTAAGAATCGTTTTAGGGTTAAATGATCAATATGATTGACATTTAACCTAGTGCAAGTGTTGCAGGAGGATTGATTAGCAATTTGATTGCTAATTGACTTAATTTGATTAAGCCAATGGGCTGAGATTAAGTCTAATTGAATATAATTTAATTAGATTTAGTTTGGGCTTGATTGGATCAAGTTCAATTGGTTTATTGGATAAGCCAAGTGCAAGAAAAAAACTAGTCCTAGTTCCATTAGGACTTGGGTCAACCTAATTTCTAATTTGATTAAAAAATTAAATCTAATTTAAATCTAATTTAATTTGATTAAATTAGATTTTTAATTGGGTTAAGATCTATTTTAATTAAGTTGATCTAATTTTGGTTTGATTTGATTTGAGAAACTAAATTAAAACAAGTCATAAGATAGATTCCTAGTAAGACTAGGATTCCACCTTGCGCCACATAAGCCCCCCATGCCCTCTCTCTTATTCCATGCCAATCTCTTTTTATTTTGTGTGACAAAAGCCCTCTCCCAGATCTTTCCTACGTCCAAAAAGTTTTCTCTCTTCTTTCATACATGGAAAGTGGTTGTGGATCAAATCAAAGTAGGAATAAGTTTGGATTTTAAATTCTATGAGATAGAGTTTTAGAAATCCAAAACTCTTTTCTTTTTGCACTGAATTTATCCAAATTTTTTTAAGATTTTCATGGATTTTAGGGAACACATTGTGCACCCTTTGTTGATGGTCCATGCACAAAAATAAGGAGGAGGGACCCAAGAGTTGGGCGCTCCTTATCTTGCCATGTTTGGATAAGCCTTGACTGGGTATTTGACCTAGACCAGGACTCTATCATATCTCTCTCTATAAAATAGATTTTTTCATAAAGATTTTGTAGAACATAGAGATTTGAGATACCTTTGGGGCATCCAAAAATCAGAGAGAAAGACTTTTGGGTTGTGGAGATATAATAGACATAAGATAGGGTGTCTAGGAGAGAGAAAAGAGAAGAAGAAGAGGGTCTTCTTCTATGGTTGTTAGTTTCATCTCTTTTCTTTCTCCATCTTGAGTTTTTTGAGAGCGTCTCAGATCTAAAACTCCTCTTCCTACTTCTCATCTTTGGAAGAGCTCAAATCAAGAAGAAGGAGGCACTTGATCAACCATCGAAGAAGGATCAGTGCGGTACTAGCATACTGTGCTGATTTTCTGAAGCAGAACTTTTGATCGAGATTCGTGAGCTCGTGTGGACAACTCCTAGAGATTGGATGCATGTGCGGTTTGCAACATCATCCTCAAGTCCGGATCAGCAAGGTTAGAATGTCTAACTTGCAAGGTAATAGATCTGATCTATTGTTTAATACATACATTAGATGTAGTATAGAAACATGTTGATATGATCAACATGTAGTTCATGCTCTATATATTTTAATTTCTGATTTAATGCTATGTAATAATCATGTAATAAGATCTTAGATCTAGAGATTCTCTAATTTTAAAAAATAAATTTTGATTTATTTTTGTCTTTTGCTGTCTGATCTTGAAAAAATTTCAAGATCTAACTCTAAATCCTAGATCTGGTTCCTTCAGAACTGTCCTCAATACATTGCCTCCCTGGACTAGAACAGGCAAAGAAAGAAGCAAGCTGTTGTTAGGCAAGATATTTATATGATAACTCCTTGCAATTTCTCTATTTGTGATATAACTGACTGGGTATTGGATACTGGTAGCCCTTACCATACTTGCAATTCGTTATGGGGGTTGCAGGTCAGTAGGAGATTCGAGCAAGGTGAGAGATTCCTTAATGTTAGAGATGGAAGACCAGTTTCAGTTCTAGCATTAGAAATTTTGAAACTTATATTTGAGTCCCATACCGTTGTTCTTAACGATTGTTATTTCTGTAGGCCTTCTGGCCAAAAATGATTATGAAATTTTAATAAAGAAACAAGTTTGTAATATCATTATGAATGGTGTTACTATTTTTTGTGAACATTTGAACAATGGTGTGTATATGTTATCACAATTTGTTAACATAGTCTGTTCTACTAGCAAGCCCCCTAGATTTAATAGTGTATCAGATATCTACTTATGGCACTATAGGCTAGGTCATATAAATAAGAATAGGATAAACAGGTTGACTCAAGAGAGAATCCTCGAAGTCAGTGATTGTGAATCACTTCCAACCTGTGAGTCCTATCTTCTTGGTAAAATGACCAAGTAACCTTTTATTGAAAAAGGTGAGAGAGCTACTGAGCCCTTGGGCCTAGTACATACTAATGTATGCGGGCCCATAAGCACAAGTGATAAAGGTGGATATTTCTACTTCATCACTTTTACGGATGATCTATCTAGATATGGATATGTCTATCTGATGAAATATAAGTCGGATTCATTTGAAATATTCAAACGATTCTGAAGTGAAGTAGAAAAATAAACTGGGAAGAGTATTAAAACTTTTCGGTCTGATCGAGGAGTGGAATACCTTTATGGTGAGTTTCTCACATATCTAGGAGAGAATGGGATTCTCTCCCAATGGACTCTTTCAAGAACACCACAGCATAATGGTGTGTCTGAAAGGAGAAATCAGACTCTGTTAGATATGATCTGATCTATGATGGGTTTTGCCAGCTTGTCAATATCCTTCTGGGGATATACACTCGAATCGGCCTGTTATCTGTTAAATAAGGTTCCAAGTAAGTTTGTAATTAAGACTCCATATGAGATTTGGACAGGGCATAAGCCAGCACTTTCACACCTTAGGGTCTGGGGGTGCCCGGCCTATGTCAAATGGTTAGTTACAGATAAACTTGGACTTAGGTCTGACAAATGCACATTCATAGGGTACCCCAAAGAGACCAAAAGATATTTTTTCTATCATAATGATGAACAAAAGGTGTTCGTCAGTCTTAAGGCAATCTTTTTAGAAAAAGAATTCCTTGGTGAAGGAATCGTTGCCTCTAAGGTTGAACTTGATGAAGTTCAATAGGTAGAAGGATCGACACCAATAGCTGAACCTGAGTCAGATTTGATTAGATCAGATCCGGAGCTCAATGTACCTGCACCATTAAGATAATTTGGTAGAGTATCGCGTCAGTCAGACAGATACTATGGTTTCTTGGTTCAGGACAGTGATCCCATCGAACTCGACGAGAATGATGAAGATCCAATCACCTATATGGATGCAATGCAGAGATCTGATTTTGAGAAATGGCTTGAAGCCATGAAATTCGAAATGGAGTCCATGAAGATCAATGATGTATGGATATTGGTTGACCCACCTGAAGGGGTTAAACCCATTGGGTGTAAATGGGTCTTTAAAAGGAAGAGGGATGCAGATGAAATGGTGAAGACCTATAAAGCCTATTTGGTTGCCAAGAGGTATCGTCAATGTTATGGTATTGACTATGACGAGACGTTCTCTCCTGTGGCAATGCTCAAATCCATTCAAATAATGCTTGCAATAGCTATCCATCTGGATTATGAGATCTGGCAGATAGATGTAAAGACAGTTTTTTTGAATAGAGAGCTGACCGAAGAGGTGTATATGATACAACCTGAGGGGTTTACATCCACAGATGAGTCCAAAGTGTGTAAGCTTCAAAGATTCATTTATGGATTGAAGCAAGCTTTTTGGAGTTGGAATATGTATTTTGATAAGGTGATCAAAACATATGGCTTCGTTAAGAACGGAGAAAAGCCCTGCATCTATAAATGGACAAATGGTCCAGTTGTGGTATTCCTTATCTTGTACATGGATGACATTCTCTTAATCGGGAATGACATCCCCGCACTACAGGAAATAAAAGTCTGGTTGTCATTGCAATTCTTCATGAAGGACTTGGGTGAAGCATCCTACATTCTAGGGATGAAGATCTATAGGGATAGATCTAAAAGGATGCTTGGGTTATCCCAGTCCACATACATAGGCACTGTGCTGAAGAAATTCTGCATGGAGAATTTCAAGAAGGGCTATCTACCGATAGGCCATAAAATTTCTCTCTCTAAGAAGATTGCTCGATAACTCCTGAAGAGAGAGAGTGTATGAGTAGAGTCCCATATGCTTCAACTATGGGATCTATTATATACACTCTGACATGTACAAGGCCAGATGTGGCATACTTAGTAGGAGTAGTGAGTAGATACCAATCTGATCCTGGAGAAAACCACTGGAAAGTGGTTAAAGCCATCCTTAAGTATTTAAGAAATACTGAGGACCAATGGTTGGTTTATAGCGAGTCAGATCTGAAACTTGTGGGGTTCACAGACTCCAACTTTCAATCTGACCATGATGACTGCAGAAGTGTGTCGGATTATATCTTTACTCTGAATGGTGGAGCCATCTGCTGGAAGAGTTCCAAGCAGCATATTGTGGTAGACTATGTTTGTGAGACAGAGTACATCGCAGCATCGAATGCCATGAAGGAAGCTATGTGGCTGAAAAAATTCATCAACGAGCTCAGAGTAGCACCCTCCCTCGATGGTCCGATCTTGCTCTACTGTGACAGCATTAGTGCTATAGCTCAGGCAAAGGAACCCAAAGCACATCAGCGGACGAAGTATATTTTGCGTCACTTTCACCTAGTCTGGGAGATCATGGATCGAAGTGACGTCGACCTTCAGAAGATCGACAGAAAGAAGAATCTGACCGACCCCTTCACTAAAGCCCTAGCGATAAAGGACTTTGACAACCACAAGTCAAAGATGGGTATTAGATACTATGTCGAGTGGCTTTAGGACAAGTGAGAGTTGTTGAAAAATATGTCCCAAAAGCCAATCGTCAATTTGTTGACGGTTGAGCAACCTTGTATTGTAATTGATTTGTTAATAAATAAAATATATTTTTGATATTTTTATCATAAGTTTTTATCTTCTAATGAACTCCATTGTTATGATAACGTCCTTAGGACTATTTAGGTTCGATAAAGAGAGAATTTATCGATTAGTCTTTAAAACTGTTCATGACCAAATGATGGGCTGTTAATAAGGACGACAGCTTCTATCGAGCATAGGTCGCTGTAGGCCATATGGATTGGTTGTCCTCTTAACCAAAGAGTGTGGAAACACTGATATGGCATACAGGTGAGATATAAGGATACATTATCATTAAACATGATCAACTCCAGAGCATTCTACTTTCAAGAATGTCTCTGATGGGATATAGGTATAAGTGTCCCTTAGACTTGAGATCGCCTCAGTGACTTGTAAGCAACTCACTGTGCTTTGGTACTGGGCTAACTGAATTTTTAATTTAGTGATGGAAGGCTTCTGGGCACAGTCAAATACTTATGAAGTCAGAGTGTGATCAAGATGGGATTGACCACTCTAAGAGTTGGAGAAGAATGAGTCGTTGTATTTCAATTTAGCAAAACCTTGGCCAGGGTAATCCATCAGATGGATTTGATATTTTGAAATACAATGTGGACAACTTGATCAGAGTTGATAGTTGAACTCTAAGGTGTCCTATGAATATTTTGGTCAAGGGGATGAATTATATGGAAAGTATATCCGTATAGGTTCTAAAAATGTTGTTCTACACATTTGACCTATTCGACTGTCGGGTACCATTGCTAGATGGTCACTTCGATTGGTACAAAAATTTATTTCTATACTATTAACTTAGGTTCGGATCAATGAGGTCACACACATTAGAGTTCACGATCCGATCAGATGGTTGATCAACGATTAAGAATCATTCTAGGATTAAACGATCAATGCGATTGACATTTAACCTAGTGCAAGTGTTGCAGGAGGATCGATTAGCAATTCGATTGCTAATTGACTTAATTTGATTAAGTCAATGGGTTGAGATTAAGTCTAGTTGAATATGATTTAATTAGATTTAGTTTGGGCTTGATTGGATCAAGTCCAATTGGCTTATTGGATAAGCCAAGTGCAAGAAAAAATTAGTCCTAGTTCAAATAGGACTTCGATCAACTTAATTTTTAATTTAATTATAAAATTAAATCAGATTTAAATCTAATTTAATCTGATTAAATTAGGCTTTTAATTAGATTAAAATTTATTTTAATTAGGTTGATTTAGTTTTAGTTTGATTTGATTTGAGAAACTAAATTTGAACAAGTCATAGATTGAATCCTAGTAAGACTAGGATTCCACCTTGCGCCACCTTAGCCCCCACGCCCACTCTCTCTTATCCCATGCCCACTCTCTCTTATTTTGTGTGACAAAACCCTCTCTCTCAGGTCTTCATGCATGTCCAAAATTTTTCTCTCTCTCTCTTACATGGAATGTGGTTGTGGACCAAGTCAAAGTAGGAATTAGTTTAGATTTCAAATTCTATGAGATAGAGTTTTAGGAAATCAAAAATCTTTCCTTATGGCACTGATTTTATCCAAATATTTTTTGAGATTTTTGTGACTTTTATGGCATATATTATGCACCCTTTGCTGGTGGTCCATGGCAGAAAAAGAAGGAGGGGGCACCCAAGAGTTGGGCACCTCTTGTCTTGCCCTGTTTGGATTTTTCTTGACTAGGTATTTGACCTAGACAAAGATTTTTTATATCTCATTATTTAAAATAAATTTCTTTATAAACTTTTTGTGAAACATAAAGCATTGAGAGACCTTTGGGGCATCCAAAAATCAAGGAGATCGAGTCTTGAGGCATGGATATCTAATAGACACAAAACTAGGTGTCTGGGTTAGAGCAAAGAGAAGAAGAAGAGGGTCTTCTTCTAGAGTTGCTGGGTTCATATCTTCTCTTCCTTCATCTGTAAGTTTTCTGAGAGTGTCTCATCTAAAACTCCTTCTCCTACTTCTCATCTTTAGAAGAGTCCAAATCAAGAAGAAGGAGGTATCTGATCGACCATCGAAGAAGGATCAGCGCAGTACTAGCATACTGTGCTGATTTTCTGGATCAGAAGTTCTGATCATGATTCGTGGGCTCGTGTGGATGACTCCTAGAGGCTGGATGCATGTGCGGCTCGCAACATCATCCTCAAGCCCGGATCAGCAAAGTTAGAATGTCTAACTTGCAAGGTAATAGATCTAATCTATTATATTTTACATACATTAGATGTAGTATAGAAATATGTTGATATGATCAATATGTAGTTCTTGCCCTTTATATTTTAATTTTTGATTTAATACCATATAATAATCATGTAATAGGATCTTAGATCTAGAGATTCTCTGATTTTATAAGATAAATTTTGATTTATTTTAGTCTTCCACTGCCTGATCTTGGAAAAGTTTTTAGATCTAACCCTGAAATCCTAGATCTGGTTTCTTCATGAGATTAAGATTTAGATCTAAAATCTGTAGAGAAAAATTTTAGATCTGATAGATTTTGATGTCGTTCTGATATAAGATTACCCTGGCATAACTTATTATACTATATGGTTATCCTAGAATGATGTTAAAATTTTTAATTAAATTAGACTTTTAGATCTGATTTTTTTATCATATATGTGATATATATTTTGTTATTTAGATCTAAAAAATATTTTGAGATCTGTTTTGATTTATATATATGATATATGAAAGTATGTTTAGGACTAAAATTTATTTCTATGATCTGAACTTGTTTATGTATATAATACATATTTATATACATGATCTGAAATTATTTTGAGATCAAAACTAACTCTTCATACAAAGAATTTAGATCTAAAAATTTTGATTTAAGATCTAAAATTAGTATTTATACATGAGGGATTGGTCATGGGTAGATCAAATTAGGTCCTGTAATTTGATTACATCAAAAGATTTTTGATTTGATCATATTGGGTCTAAATCGATTTAGTTGTTGATCAAACTGAGTCAAATATTGATTAAGATAAGGTCAATAGAGCTTAAGATCATATAATTATTGTTGATCGAATCGATTGATACCTATATATAAAATTGATTAACCTAAGAACCTAATTCGGCTATATGGATCGAATCTGATTCACCTAACCTAACATATTCGAATCAATTATCCAATTGGTATAAGATAATAATTATTTGTATAATAATTGATTCCGTTCGCTTACTTGACCAATTTATTTATTTCTAAGAAAAGCAATGGGTGGACCCCCATCAATCTCCATTTTGAAGGGGGGGAAACCACTTTTTCTCGTAGGATCTTTCAGATTTCATCAAATCTGGGGTGAAATAATTTTATAAAAAAATTTATCCTACATATTTTAGATCTAATTCTCTAGATTTAATTTTATTATCTAATATTTAAAATCTAAAATTAAATCTAAATCTATGATGAAAGAAGAAGTACCTCAAGGATAATCTGATTACCTTGTAGATGATCTCTGCACAGTCCGAGGTTCTGATATAGCCACGCAAGCACTTGGCCTCTACCGGTATCCACTCAAGTAAGAACTGGAACATCTTCTCCTCATAAATCTATGCTATAAAAATTAGATCTTTATCTGATTTGAAAGTGCTTCAAAACTCCTTCTGAAGTTGGAGCAGCAGCCTGTCAAAGATGTCCTGCAGCCTTCTATTCCAGGCATCACCACGCCTTGGATCTTTGCCAGATGGATGTCCAACTCTTTGGATGTGAAGAGGGGAGGAATTAGAGCAGGGAGGATGTAGAGAAGAGGGGAGGGGGTGGCAGCTATTGCATTTTGTGCATAAAATAATTTCTTCCACAAAACCCTAAGCGCAGCAGGGTTTATATAGACCCTGTATGCTGCGCAGTGCCACATCATTCAATCAATCAAAAAATTTTAATAAATTTTGGAAATATTATGATTGGTGGAGTGATGTCATCTGATCACATCAGATAAGAACCCCACCCTCTCTCCTAAGTTGGCACCAACATTGGATAAGCTCAATCAAGGTGGCGCCAAAGAGTCCATGTTTATCAGGACTCTTTGGTTCTTATCCATTTGGGGTGCCCACTTTAATCCAATTGGGCTCATGTCATAATCTGATTATGGCATCCAATTTAATTGGATTTTGACATGTGGACACTCCACAAAAATCCTCCAATGAGCCCTCTTTAGTTTAAGACCCATATGTCAACTTTTGACAGATGTCCTAAAATGAAATTGGCAGGTGCTAGGAATTAGCAGGTGTTATCTTAAATTCATCTCATGAATTAAGATAAGTCTTTTCTGAGCTGGACAAGCTTCATTTAGATTGAGAAAAACTTTTTCAAGGTTCTCTGGATGAGTCAAATCACATTTAGCTCAGTAGAGATAGAAAAGATTACACGAGGAGAAAGTTAGGTTCAATCGTGTGCTAGCACGATTTCTTGGAACCTAATTGGATCTAATCCAAATCAATTGAGTTAGCCCAATTGATGACATCTAGACCCTAATCTTTGTTTGTGTGACTCAGTTAGATTCAATTCTGTATGGTAATGAGACATGTCGTGATCTCATCAACGACATCATCAAAACTCCTTTTGATGGACCAGAACTCTTCTGATTCAGACAATTAGAATGATCGATCATCAATATCATTCTAATTGCTCCCAAAATTCATCAGTGACACCTAGCAGTATGTGGTGGCAACCCATCAGAACTGAAGATGAACCTCTCATTGCAGCTACCTGTGTGATTGAGTTCCTCTATCATGAGTCCCGACTGAATTAGGGTTAAGATGAACTCGTCAAATCCAACATCAGTCATATGAGTTAATCGATCGATCCGAGTTCGATGTGAAATCTTAATAAAAAACTCTTTTCCATTATTTCACTCTACCATGGCTATGGGCTTAAGGATTCGATCTTTCAATTATCATAGGACTACTCCTCTCATCTATCGAGGTTGATAGATCCCATCTTGGTGCGACCTAATTTCTACAATGAATATGCTACAGCCAACATACACCTCAGGATTTTGAATGGCTAGGAGATTGAGTTATAGTGTAGTCAAACTATAACACACTCAAGGTGAACTGTCGATGCACCTCAGGTCAAAGAACTAGACACACAACTGCAGCATCGAGCTAGTCATCGACGTGAAGGTAGACTTCCTTATGACTGCTTGATATGATCACGCTCAGTACTCTCATTCTCAATGAATATCTGTACTCTCGCTCTAGTGTCTCCACACCATAGACTCAAGACACATCTATCTTAAGGAAGCGATCGTACACCAACCTTCCGGATCGATCACCATTCTCGTGATGATCCTATGGTCAGGAGCTGTTTATGAGTTAGTTATGTAAATTCATGCTTTAAATTTTCAACTCTTGAGAATATGAATTAACTTTCCTACTAACTCAAAGGATGTATCATAGACACAATGTGCATAATGTGATAGAAGAATAACTCTTTTATTTATTTATAGTCAAAATTATAAATTTATCCTTAAATCTGTACAGGAATGTGTCAGCCGATCTGGCATCTAGGGCACACATCTAACAAACTCCCACTTGACCTAATGCCAATTGGCTACATATCTAAGTCCCATCTTCTCAAGATGGGCTTCGATCTTCTATTGGCCCAATGGCTTAGTCAGCGGGTCTGCCACATTATCTATGGAGTTGACTCTCTTGACCTCGACATAACCCTTTTCGAGGTAATCACGGATCAAATGGAATCGCCGCTCGATGTGCTTGAACTTTTGGTGAGACCTTGGCTCCTTAGCTAGGGCTATGGCACCATTATTGTCGCAGTAAAGAGGTATGGCATCCGATGACATCACTCCAAGCTTTGCGGCAAACTTTTGGTACCAAAATGCCTCCTTCGCAACTTTCGATGTAGCAATATACTCTGCCTCCATGGTGGAATCAGCAATCACCATCTGCTTGGAACTCTTCCAGCTAACTGCACCACCATTGCAAATGAACAGACTCTCAGATGTCGACTTTCGATCATCTATATCAGACATAAAGTCTGAGTCTGTATATCCCTGAATCTGGAGTTATCCATTCTCAAAGACTAGAAACATATCCTTAGTCCTTCTCAAGTACTTATGGATACATTTCACAAAAGTCCAGTGCTCTTCGTCTGGATTTGACTGATATCTGCTTGTGACACTCACAGCATGGGCTATATCAGGTCGTGTACATAGCATGGCATACATGAAGCTTCCTATTGTCGAAGCATAAGGGATCTTGCTCATGCATTCAATCTCTTCAGGTTTGCTAGGGCACATCTTCTTGGAGAGATGAATGCCATGTCTAAAAGGTAATAAACCTCTTTTGGAGTTTTTTATGCTAAACCTTTTTAGGACCTCCTCTATGTACATCTTCTATGAAAGTCCGAGCATCCTATTTGGTCTATCTCTATAGACCTTAATATCCAGTATAAAGGATGCCTCTCCTAGATCTTTCATAGAGAACTCCTTAGACAACTATACTTTGACTGAGGTCAACATGAGAATGTCATTCCCAATTAGGAGGATGTCATCTACGTACAATATGAGGAAGACAATTGCGCTCCTACTGACCTTTTTGAACACACATGGTTCCTCCTCTTCTTGATGAAACCAAACATTTTGATGACATTATTGAAACGAGTATTCCAACTCCGAGATGCTTGTTTAAGTCCATAAATGGACCTTTGCAGCTTGCAGATCTTGTGATCATCATCACTGAATGTGAAACCAAGCGGCTGTTCCATATAGATATCTTCCTCAAGATGTCCATTTAAGAACGCCATTTTCACATCCATCTGCCATATTTCATAATTGAAATAGGCTGCAACAGCAAGCAATATGCGGATGAATTTTAGCATGGCTACGGGCGAAAAGGTATCCTGATAGTCAATGCCTTCGCACTGACTATAACCTTTCACTACGAGCCTAGCCTTGAATGTCTCCACATTCTCATCTGCACCTATCTTTCTCTTGAAGATCCATTTACACCCAATAGGTACAATACCTTCAGGTGGATCTACCAAGGTCCAGACTTGGTTTGAGTGCATCGAGTCAATTTCTGATCTCATTGCCTCTAACCATTTCTCAGAGTCGATATCTAATATCACCTCGTCATAGGTCTTGGGGTCATCACCATGAGCCCCATTTCCCGTGAGGAATATTTCCTCTACTTCCTTTTGTATGGTACCTAAGTACCTTTCAGGAGGATAAAAAATCCTAGTCATTCTACGAGGTGGAAGAGATTGTGTTAGGACTAGTTCTGATTGATTAGGTTCCTCAGGTTCTTGAGCTCATTGCTCTTAGGAGACATTCTCCTTGAGCTTAACTATTCTTTCGATGCTACCATCTTGAATAAACTATTTTTCAAGAAAAATAGTATTTCGACTCACAATCACATTGTGGTCTTCCGAAATATAGAAATAGTATCCTAATGACTCTTTAGGATATCATATGAATCGAGTTCTAAAAGACCTGAACTCTAACTTGTCCGCCTGCTGTCTCTTGACATGAGCTGGACAACCCCAAATTCTGAGATGATTCAGACTTGGCTTCTTACCATGTCATATCTCATATGGTGTGGTAGGAACAATTTTAGAGGGAACCCTATTCAATACAAAAATTACTGTCATGAGACAATGTCTCCAAAAAAATTTGGGGAGGTCCGTGAAGCTCATCATGGAACGGACCATATCTAATAGGGTCCGATTTCTCCATTCTAAAACCCCATTGAGTTGAGGTGTTTCAGGTGGAGTCCATTGAGAAACTATGCCATTATCCTTAAGATAGTCTAGGAACACTCGACTAAGGTATTCACCTCCTCGATCTGATCGAAGAACCTTAATGGTCTTTCCTGTTTGTTTTTCTACCTCATGTCTAAATTCTTTGAACCTTTCAAAGGCTTCAGACTTGTATTTCATTAGAAACACATATCCGTACCTAGATATATCATCGGTAAAGGTAATAAAGTAGATGTGGTTGCCTCTAGCCGGCACATCAAATGGACCGCACACATCCATATGTACTAGGGCAAGTAGGTCTGTGGTCCCTTCCCTATGTCCCACAAAAGGAAGCTTGGTCATTTTACCTTGAAGGCATGATTCACAAACTGGATATGACTCGAAAGTCAACAGACTCAATAGCCTAGATTTCTTCAATTTGTTAACCCTGCCTTCCGCTATATGACTTAGTCTTAGGTGCCACAGATACTTATCATTTAGACTATCTCTAGGCCTTTTAATTTCTATGGCATTCATATTTTGCTCAATATTAAATACAGATATATCAATATGTAGCTGATAGAGACCGTTAATAAGAAAACCATCTACAACTTTATTATTTTTATAAAAAATGTTACAATGGTCTTTATGAAAGCTAATCACATAGCCTTCTTGTGCTAAACATGAAACAGAAATCAAATTCCTGCTTGCTGCAGGCACATAATAACAGTCTCTTAAAACTAAATCTAATCCTAATGATAATCATAGAGGGTAGGTTCCCACGGCCACAGCAGCAACTCTTGCTCCATTTTCGATGCATAGGATCATCTCCCCATCCCTCATCCTCCTGCTCTCCCAAGATCCTGCATAGAAGTGCACAAATGAGCACTAGAACTAGAGTCAAGCACCCAACTGGATGCAGAAGAAACTGTAAGATTAGATTCTAAAATGAGCATACCTCTAAAAGGACCATCCTTCTTGTTCTTCAGGGTGGCCAGGTACTAAGGATAGTTCCACTTCCAATGGCCGTCTGATTGACAGTGGAAATATTTTTTCTTATCAGCAGTCTTCTTCTTCGGTTCTATCTTCTTCTTCTTGTCATCCACCTTCTGCTTCTTCGCAGACTTCTTTTTCTTTCCAAAAGACATTCTCTTGGAAGAAGTCCGCTCCACAGTAAGAACTGAGCCTTTTGAACCCTTCATAGAAAGCTCAGCCGTAACCAGCATGTTCATTAACTCGACCAAGGTACACTGCATCTTATACATATAGAAGTTCATGATGAACTGACCATATGCATCGGACAAGGACTGAAGGATCACATCAATCTGAAAATTTTTGTCTAAGATGATACCGAGCTTCTCAAGCTCCTCAAGATCCTTGATCATTGTCAAACAATGATCTTGAACTGACTGCCCATCACGCATCTTGGCCTTAAAAAGTCTTTGACAGACTTGATACTTGGCTGCGTGACTCTGTTCACCAAACAACTCTTGTAGGTGAGCCAACATTTGGCGGGTAGTCAAAATATTTTCATGTTAGCACTGCAATTCATCAGACATTGCACCCAACATGTAGTACCTTGCTTTGTTATCATCATCCGTCCACTTTTCCAGAGACACTCTCTGTTCAGTAGTCGGACGTGCTGGTATGGCAGGTGGGTCCTGATCTAAGACATGAGTCATTTTTTTAAAATTTAGAATAATTCTGTAGTTCCTCAACCAGTCCTTAAAATTGGGTCCAGTCAGTCTATGGGTGTTTAAAATTTTGGTCAGGGGGTTTGAAGCAGACATATTTTCTGTAGAGAGTCAAAAATTTTTAGTTAGATTTTGTAATCAGACTCAACCAATTTGTTTAAGATTTTTATTTTTAAATAAATTAGACTCTCACTATTTTTTCAAATCCTTACACTCCCTTGGTAGAGATGTGAAAATCTCTGTGATCAGTGATTTTTAGTTGGTGGTGCGGTCTCACCGACTGGCTCACCACCTCACCTAACAGTTATTGGTGATGGGTCAACTGATGAGTGGACAACTCTTGTCCAATGATTCTCTAATCATGGTGCACCCAAAACTTGATCTCTAATTCATGAAGCTCACCCTGTCTGGGATATTGCTCCAATCCTTAGTTAAGTCAAACCTACCATTTACACGAACTAGATTCCTGATTGGGTCCCTCACCGTATCTGGAATATTGAGCCCAACCCATCCTTTAATCCGTAGCATCCAATGCCTAATGGACATGGTTGCATCTTTCCGGTGCAACTGAGCCACTGTAACCAGTTGAGAACAATCAACCCCGAGAAGGGCCCGCACATCCACAATGGTGGAAGACCTAGACTTAATATTTTCTTAGGGAGATTTATTTAGGTCTCATTAAACTTGACTGGTCATAACAATTATGACTAACCTAGTGGCATGGGTTAGCTTGAATTGTTAGCCACCTCTAATCAGAACTGAGTCAACACATATGGCCAGGTAAGTGAGACCGGTGGGAGGGATATGCTATTAACTCGACAAGAGCGCATTCGAGTCGAGTAGCTCTCAATTAAAAATCAGTCGGTCGCATCTGCCCAACTTACCTTAGACACCAAATTGTCGAATCAGAACTAATTGGGTTAGCCTACAATCCAGGCTCTAACCACTGAGCCAAATTAGGTCTTAACTTGATTGAGTCACAACTAAATGTGATTCGACCTTGACCCAGACTTAATCCTATTAGGCTGGTCAATTATTAGCTTTCATGATCCCACCTAACCAACTCTTGATTCGATTTGATCAACCGCTAGACCTAATTGAGCTACCCAAGCTCGAACCCAATTTTATGAAAATATTTTAGATCTAAAATTCTCAATTTTAGACCTAACTTAATTTCATAAGCTTAATTCATTAATTAAGTTTGGGTTCATAAACAAAGCATGTAAAATAAATCCTAGGGTTTCAGGATCTAGGGTTTTGCAGAAAAGTAAGTTTTGATTTCTAATTAAGGATGAATGCATGGCACCCCTACACGTAATATGAACACCCCATTGAATGAAAAGAGAGGGTCTTAAAATCTTACTTTATTCTTATGACCGGACGGCCATGAGGAACACCTTAATCAGAACTATAAATTTAACTACAAAACTAGTTAGATCTAAATTAATATATCACATATACAATTTAAGATCTAACTAATACATGCTTTGCATACATCTCATGTATCAAAAATCAATCTAATTAACATTCTTTCAGATCTGATACATCACATGTAATATTTAAAAAATAAAATTTAAATTAAACTATTCAAAATAAAAACTATTCTAGATAAGTTACTAGAATAATTCTACAACTAGTCTAGGCATGCAACAGATCAATTTTATGAAATAATTAAAATTTTATTTTTTATTTTTTGATCTGATTATAATAATTATAACAATAAAAAAATAGAGAATAAATTATATATAATTCATATTTTAATCTCATTAAAATATAAAACTTAAGACTATTCATGGATTCAACTAATCCTAGTCTAGTCATGCATCTCATGCATGTTAGATCTTCTTAGATTTAATTTTAAATATTTTAATTTTAGATCCTATCATATCTGATATGATATCTAAAATCTTTAATATCAGATAAATAAAAATTAAAATTAGATATAAATTAGATCTGAAATAGAGCCAACAACCTGACTCTGATACCACTTGAAGGGGGGAACCGCTTTTCCTCGTAGGATCTTCCAGATTTCATCAAATCAGGGCAGAATAATTGTATGAAAAAATTTATACTATATATTTTAGATCTAATTCTCTAGATCTAATTTTATTATCTGATATTTAAAATCTAAAATTAAATCTAAATCTATGATGAAAGAAGAAGTACCTCAAGGGTAATCTGATTGCCTGGCCTCTACCGATATCTACTCAAGCAGGATCTAGAACATCTTCTCCTCATAAATCTATACTCCAAAAATTAGATTTTTATCTGATTTGAAAGTACTTCAGAACTCTTTCTGAAGTTGGAGCAGCAGCCTGTTGAAGATGTCCTGCAGCCTTCTATTCCATGCATCACCACACCTTGGATCTTTGCCAGATGGATGTCCAACTCTTTGGACATGAAGAGGGGAGGAAGGAGAGTAGGGAGGATGTGGAGAAGAGGGGAGGGGGCAGCAGCTATTGGGTTTTGTGTATAAAATAATTTATTCCACAAAACCCTAGGCGCAGCAGGGTTTATATGAACCCTGTATGCTGCGCAGTGCCACATCATTCAATCAATCAAAAAATTTCAATAAATTTTGGAAAAATTTTGATTGGTAGAGTGATGTTATCTAATCACATCAAATAAGAACCCCACCCTCTCTTCTAAGTTGGCACCAACATTGGATAAGCTCAATCAAGGTGGCGCCAAAGAGTCCATGTTTATCAGGACTCTTTGGTTCTTATCTATTTGGGGCGCCCACTTTAATCCAATTGGGCTCATGCCATAATCTGATTATGGCATCCAATTCAATTGGGTTTTGGCATATGGACACTCTACAAAAATTTTCCAATGAGCCCTCTTCAGTTTAAGACCCATATATCAACTTTTGACAAATGTCCTAAAATGAAATTGGCAGGTGCTAGCAATTAGCTGGTGTTATCTTAAATTCATCTCATGAATTAAGACAAATCTTTTCTTAGCTAGACAAACTTCATTTAGACTGAGAGAAACCTTCTCAAGGTTCTCTGGATGAGTCAAATCACATTTGGCTCAGTAGAGACAGAAAAGATTACACAAGGAGAAAGTTAGGCTCAATCGTGTGCTAGCACGATTTCCTTGAACCTAATTAGATCTAATCCAAATCAATTGAGTTAGCCTAATTGATGATATCCAGACCCTAACCCTTATTTGTGTGACCTAGTTAGGTTCAATTCTGTATGGTAATGAGACATGTCATGATCTCATCATTGACATCATCGAAACTCTTTTTGATGGACCAGAACTCTTCTGATTCAGACAATTAGAATGATCGATCATCAATATCATTCTAATTGCTCCCAAAATCCATTAGTGACACCTAGCAGTATATGGTGGCAACCCATCAGAATTGAAGATAAACCTCTCGGTGCAGCTACCTGTGTGATTGAGTTTCTCTATCATGAGTCCCGATTGAATTAGGGTTAAGGTGAACTCGTCAAACCCAACATCAGTCATATGAGTTAATCGATCGATCCAAGTCTGATGTGAAACCTTAATGAAAAACTCTTTTCTATTATTTTACTCTGCCATGGCCATGGGCTTAAGGACTCGATCTTTCAATTATCATAGGACTACTCCTCTCATCTATCGAGGTTGATAGATCCTATCTTGGTGCGACCTAGTTCCTACAATGAATATGCTACAGCCAACATACACCTCAAGATTTCGAATGGCTAGGAGATTGAGTTATGGTGTAGTCAAACTATAACACACTCAAGGTGAACTGTCGATGCACCTCAGGTCAAAGAACTAGACACACAACTGCAGCATTGAGCTAGTCATCGACGAGAAAGTAGACTTCCTTATGACTGCTTGATATGGTCACGCTCAGTACTCTCGTTCTCAATGAATACCTGTACTCTCACTCCAGTGTCTCCACACCATAGACCAAGACACATCTATCCTAAGAAAGTGATCGTACACCAACCTTCCGGATCGATCACCATCCTCGTGATGATCCTATGGTCAGGAGCTGTTTATGAGTTAGTTATGTAAATTCATGCTTTAAATTTTCAACTCTTAAAAATATGAATTAACATTCCTACTAACTCAAAAGATGTATCACAGACACAATGTACACAATGTGATAGAAGAATAATCTTTTTATTCATTTATAGTCAAAATTATAAATTTATCCTTAGATCTATACAGAAATGTGTCAGTCGATCTGATATCTAGGGTACACATCTAACATATTTATCTGACCAATTTGGAAGATTGAGTCTCAAATATAGTTGCTTGATGGTTTTATTTAGCCTATGCCAATTACATCAGTCATATGATGACTAATTAGATGAGACTTAAACCCAAAACTCTTCATAAATATTAAGTCCAAGGTCTTCCACCATTGTAGATGAGCGGACGTAATACCGACATTGATTGTTCTTGACTGATCATAATGGTTCAGTTGCATCGAGAACACACAATCACTCTATTAGCAAAGTATTGCTCTAGGGTAAAGATGGGGTTGGGCATAATAACTATTTAGTGAGGGACCCAATGATGACTTTGCACCTGCTTGTGAATGGTGGGTCTGACTTAACTAAAGAGTGTGGACAATAACTATTAGATGAGCCCACATGACTTAGAGACCAAGTGACTGCAACATGCTTAGAGAAGCATCTGGACAAAGAGTTGTCCATGCATCGGTGTTTATTCATATTACCAATAACTATTTGGTAGGGTGCATGGCATCGATGAGACTGCAGCATCCACTAGAAATTCAATTATCATGTTAGAATTTTTATTTCTCCATCCAGAGAGTATGTGAGATCTGATAAAATAGTGAGAGTCTCCTTTTTCATCTAAAAGTCTCGAGAGTAAATTATAAAAATAAGTACAAATATCCAATTAGAATCTTTGCTCTCTGCTGTTCATTGTGTCAGCTTTCAATCCTCTTGCTTGAATCTTAGATATCAATCGATTAATCAAAATCGATTACATAGACTGGCTCATAAACCAAAAAATTATTCTTAATTTGAAATTAAGTAATATTCTCTACTAGGTTATTTTGATGTTAACAACATGTCCAACTGATAGTCAATGAGCTATACTTGATGAGTGGATGGACAATATCAATAAAGATAGGTGCTATACGTTGAAGTCCATGTTAGATGAACTCCAATGCATGCATGAGCACATGCTCATTGCCAATGACATATTGATTCATCTATAAGTGTTATGAGATAATCAGAGTCACACAGCACATCTGATGCATGATGGACAGTCAGTCTATGATCATTATTTGATAATAATCAAAAATATTGAAGAGCTTAAAAGGTTCAATATGACCATGCATAAGGTATTGCTTATGGATTTGATCCTGCAATCCCTGATTAGTTTATATGGGTAGTTTATTGTGAACTACCATATGAAAGACCATCATGGCACCTTATCCGAATTGGTCAAAGTGTTGATAACAAAAGAACTTTGAAAGAGTTTAGAGGTAAATACCTGGAGAGCCTAAAGAAACAAAGACACGCCTAGAGTAGGCATGTCAAAATTGCTTAATGCTATCCTTATGATTTTTTCTTTTTCAAGTTGAGTTGTGGACACTACTGTAGAGTCGATGGAAAGATAGGGGGCTCAAGAAGTAACCCTTAGATTGGCTATAGGACCGCCATGAGTGCCTGTCCTTTGTGATTATTGTTTGGATTTAGTTCTTAGAGATAGCCTCTATCATTTGCATGGTGATGCATCTGTGAACTTAATTGAGCAAGTAGTGAATGCCATTGGATCTGAGAGATCCAAAATTAAAATAAACTTAAGTATATGTGGGACCTTAGGCTAAGTCATATTGGAGAAGAAATGATTAACAAACTAAAAATATATGGACCTTTGGGCTCATTGATTGCTAAGTTATATCTAGTTTGTGCATCATCTCTTTAAGAAAATATGACCAAGCTACTCTTGTGGGATAAGAGAAAAAGGATCACTGAGATACTTGTCCTTGTACATATTTGATGTGTGTAGCCCATATGATGTGCTAACCAAGGAGTTGTCTCTACTTTGTTATCTTTACCAATGATCAGTCATGGTGTGGGTAAGTGTATGAGATACAAATCTAAAATTTTTGAAAGGTTCAAAGAATTCAGATGTAAGTAGAGAAATAAATTGAAAAATTCTTAAAGTTACTTCAATTGGATCGAGGATTCAATACCAATGAAAAAAAATTTATGGTTATCTCATAAAATGGCATAGTTTCATATTGGACTACTCTTAGTACATCTTAGCTCCACGAGATAAGAAGGATCATAGGACTGTATAAGATATGGTCTGATCCATAATGAACTTCACTGATTTATTTATATTTTTTTAAGAACATACTTTATTTCTAAGGAATTAGGTTTACTCTAAATCTGTTCTTACCACACTGTATAAGATATGATATGGTGAGAGCTGAATCTTAGTTATTCTAAGATCCAAGGATGTCCAGCCTATGTCTAAGACAGCAGATGGATATGTTAGAGGATAGATCTATAAAGCTCATCCTGAAAGAGTTTGGAATACTACTTTCTGATAGGATCACAATGTGATTGTGATCTGACATGCTGTCTTGAAAAATTATTTAACTAGGATGAACTAGTGGGAGAAAAGTTATGCTCGAAGAGAGTATTTCTGAAGAGCAATGAGCTATAGGACCTAAAGAACTTATTCATGATGAGTCAGTAGACGTATATTCCTCTTCCACTTTGTACATAAAGTAGGATCTCCAATCCTTTCGAAAGGTACTTGGGTATGCTTAATAGAAAATATAGAGAAAGTCATTTCTCATGGGAGATAGGGAACATAAAGATGATCCCAAAATTTACAATGAGGCAATATGAGAATCAACTCTAAGAAAGGGATATGAAATAGCTTTCCTAAGTAGAAATATTTTGAAGATTTCTATATAGAATAGCCTATGGATTTCACTTCTTGTGATAGGAGATTACAAAATCTATAATAATCTCGAAGTTAGAATAGTCATCTGGATGATATGATCAAATTATTTGATTAGAAAAGAGGAATTATCTGATTCTCAAAAGGATCAGTAGGAGTGTCCAATACCAACATCGGTTAAAATATGGTTGAATATAAATTTCTCCATAAAAGACATAAAGCAAGCATCCTAAATATCTATAGAGATAGATGCAATTGGATGCTTGTATTTTCATAGATAAAGTACATGATGCGTAGTCGTTGATAGCACCAAAAATAACTCTACTCACTACATAGGTAGGATGAGTCGAGATCGTATCCTTAGGGACCTTGGGCTAAGTTGAGATTGCAAAATAAAAGAAAGAAGCATTGTTTTGATTTAGAAAATAAATTATCTTAAAATTTATGTAATTAAAAAATAAAGAGATTGGGAGTTTTGAATTAATTTTGCACTAGTAGAGTTGTATCTCTTTTTTTTTTAATTAAATAGATGCGATTAATCTTAGAAAAAATATCTATCTTTCCTCGCCACACTTCGTACCCGTAGATCATGGTGCATCTTCGAAAAGTACTAGGTAAACAACTCTTCTTTCCTTGGCACGCTCCGTATCCGTAGATCACGGTGCATCTCTGGAAAGTAAAAGTTGTTCCTAATATTAATCTAACAGGAAAGCATAAATAAAAGTATATGAAAGAGAGAAAATAAAGAAATCATGATGATTTAAATAAAAAGCATAATCTGTATTGCATATAAAGAAATACAAGAAAGTTTAGAATAATAAACCCGCTCTGTGTCATTACAAAATTTCTTCTCCACTCCCGAGACTGCTAGCCTAGCTGCTCATGAAGTAGTCCCTTTCTCTTCCTCTATGTAAGGCTCTAGAAGAATTTCTGGGATCCCCCTCAAATGGGAGTACAAGAGCCTTTTTATAGGTGTTAGAAGGGAGGAGTTTTACATGATTTTCAGATGTGGGACTAAAAAAATACTAAGGACTAAAAGATGGATGGATGAGATGGAAAGATCACAAGAAGATAAAGAAAATACAAATTCTTCTTCTTGAAGTATTTTCAAGTATTATATTTTTTTCTTTAATTTTCAGATCCATCTGCTATCATGAGCATCCATCTGTTTGCCACTGTGTCTGCCAGCACAAACTCCCCGCGAACCCGCCATGCCGCGCGCCCGCAATGCCGTGTGCCCGCAATCTTCTTTCACGAACCCGTTAGCTATTAGGAAACCACTTACGCTCCTTTTTGATTAGAAAATTACAAAAACAAACTTTTATTTCTTTAAAATGATGCCTATATCCTTTTTGGGTTCCTTGCATAGTATCTTCATTTTCTATAATACCGTATGCATCCTTCTTTTATTTTAATTTTATTTTAAATCCAATTTTCTTCAAACTTGAGTCTTTTTGATCTGTGAATCAGATTCTTTATATCGACGATCATCTTTCCTATAAAATATAAAAAGAAGTATCAAATTCTTAATAAATAAAATAAATTAAATATAATTTTTTACTTTAAATAAATTAAATTAAGTATTTATCACACCCCCCAACTTAAATTTTGCTCATCCTCGAGTAAAATAGATATATCAGCATTGTGTACCGACTCATCTTGAATAAAAAGTTAGGTTAGGCATCCCAAAAGGTAGATGGTACCTAGTCAGACCATTAAAGAGATACTTCATTGGATTATTAATTTGATTCAATTAGTGGCTGAGTATTAACGAAAGAAATTTCAAGAGCTTTTCTTTCACCAACTCTCCACTTTACTCTTTAAATCCTCTAACTTAATGTGAGAGAGATTTATTATCTTCTTGCAATTTAGTCCCCTTATTATCCACTATTTTTTTTTATTTTTTTATTTTTATTTTTTTTATTATTTTTTTTAATATTGCCCACCTTTTTACGCGAACCACAATGCTTACTTAGGCGAAGGGGCCCGATTACTCAGTAGAAAACCAATATTTTTTTTTTTAAGTAAATTTTAAGGAAAATTTTTGCATACCTCGACCTTCCATCCAATCTCTCATGAAGCAGATTCTTTATTGAGATCAGTAAGAAGAGGGTTGTAAAATTACTCCTAAAATTTGATCTAGTCTAAACCCTACCATTCATTGGGTTTTCTTAATAATTTATTTCTCAGTATCTCTAAAATTATCTTGACCGTTAATCATTCATTGATTAGGATGCCTAATTGACTTTTAATCAAAATAAAATTTGGATACACAAAACTAATTTTTTTGACCATACTCGAAGATTTGATTAATTTTCTTCCCCCCCCAACTTAATCTACATTGTCCTCAATGGAATAGGAAAGCAAAGAAAATAAAAGGAGAGAGTACACCTGGGATAATTTTGCTTCAGAAGTTGAAGATAGCTTCATTGATTAATAGGCTCTTGTTCTAAATTTCTGCAGCTGCAGTAAAGTAAAAAAAAAAAAATATGAAATCATTGGGTTGCCTTCCAACAAGTGCTAAGTTTTACGTCTTCAGCCAAACGTCAAGTTTATTATTCATTATAAAGTAGATCACACAGGTAGATGGTGTCGATTCATTCTTTATGTGTAATTCCATCTACATATGGCTTCAGACGTTGGCCGTTTACCTTAAATGTATTGCCATTCTGGGGGTCATGAATTTCAATTACTTCATCTGGAAATATTTGTGTGACAATGAAAGGTCCATCCCATCGGGATCAAAATTTATAGGGAAAAAGGCGTAACCTAGAATTTAAAAGCCATACCTTTTGATTTAGCTCAAATGATTTTCTAGAGATATATTTATCATGAAATACTTTGGTTCGAGCCTTGTAAATTCGTGAACTCTCGTATGCATCGTTGCGAAGTTCTTCCAGTTCATTGATTTGCAACCTTCGATTAGAACCTACATTCTTCATGTTAAAATTAAACATTCGTATGGCCCAGAGTGCACGATGTTCTAATTCAACTGACATATGACAAGCTTTGCCATAAACTAATCGGTAGGGTGACATACCGATAGGGGTTTTAAAAGCTGTGCGGTAAGCCCATAATGCATCATCTAAGTGAAGAGACCAATCCTTTGTATCAGGCCTAACTATCTTTTCTAGGATATGTTTAATCTCCCTATTTGACACCTCTACCTGATCATTAATTTGGGGGTGATATGGTGTGGCCACTTTGTGTGTAATATTATATTTTTTCATAAGTGCTTCAAAATATTTATTCGTAAAATGAGTCCCCCCATCACTAATGATCACCCTTGGGAAGCCAAATCAACTAGTGATGTTTCATTGGATAAAACTAGTTACAACTTTATTATCATTAGTCCGTGTAGCTATTGCCTCCACCCATTTTGACACGTAATCAACTGCCACCAGAATATATTCGAATCCAAATGAGGCTGGAAAAGGTCCCATGAAATCAATTCCCCAAACATCGAAGATTTTTACTACTAAAATGGGGGTCAGCGGCATCATATCCTTCTTGAATAAATTTTCTGTTTGCTGACATTGCAGACAACTTCGACCAAATTCATGTGCATCCTTGAAAAGCGTTGGCCAATAAAACCCACTCTGCAGCACTTTTGCTACAGTTTTTCTTCCACTAAAATGTCTCCCACATGCCGAAGAATGGCAAAAAGTGAGAATGCTTTGGAATTCACTCTCGGGGACACAATGGCGAATAACTTGATCAGGACAGTATTTGAATAGTTCAGGTTCCTCCCAGAAATAATATTTAATTTGCGAGAAAAATCGATCCTTTTCTTGTTTTGTCCAGTGAGAAGGTACTTATCCTGTTGACAAGTAATTGACAATATGGGCAAACTATGGAGGACGGCTAGAGGAGATTGCGAAAAGTTATTCATCAGAAAATTTTTCTTTGACCTCATCTATGCCTATCGTGTGTTTAACTAAGATCCTGGAGATGTGATCAGCTACCATATTCTCGGAACCCTTCTTATCTCGAATTTTTAGATCAAATTCTTATAAAAGAAAGATCCATCTGATCAAACATGGTTTAGTATCTTTCTTTGAGAGGAGATATTTCAAAGCTGTATGATCAGAGTAAACTAGAACCTTAGACCCTAACAGATATGAGCAAAATTTTTCAAGGGCGAACACTACTGCTAGTAGCTCTTTTTCTGTTGTGGTGTAGTTTAACTGGGCATCGGAAAGAGTCTTGCTAGCATAATAGATCACATGTGGCTCCTTATTGATTTTTTGGCCTAAGATGACACCTATTGCAAAGTCAGAGGCATCACACATAATCTCAAATGGAATGGACCAATCAGGGGGTTTTATTATAGGTACTGTTGTCAGGACTGTTCGTAATATGTTGAATGCTTTCAAACAGTCTTCGTCAAAGACAAATGGTGTGTCTTTAGCCAACAGATTGCATAGGGATCTTGAAATCTTGCTAAAGTCTTTGATGAAGCATCTATAAAATTTGGCATGACCTAAAAAGGATCGTATTTGTCGGACTGAAGTAGGGGGTGGTAGTTTTGAAATGACCTCAACTTTCGCTTTATCTACCTCGATCCCTCTTTCAGAAATAATATGTCCTAATACAATTCCTTTTCGCACCATGAAATGGCTCTTTTTCCAACTTAGGACGAGATTTGTGTCCATACACCGTTTAAGAACTTTGGAAAGATTATGGAGATAATCCTCAAAGGTGGTTCCAAACACAGAAAAATCATCATAAAAACTTCAAGACATTTGTCCACCATAGCCGAAAAATGGCCAATATGCACCGTTGAAATGTAGCGGGTGCATTGCAGAGCCCGAATGGCATATACCGAAAAGCGAAGGTGCCATAAGGGCAGGTGAAGGTAGTCTTTTCTTGGTCATCTGAAAATATAGGTACTTGATTGTACCCTAAATAACCATCAAGAAAACAGAAGAAACTTTATCCTGCTAACCATTCTAAAATTTGGTCGATGAAGGGCAATGAAAAATGGTCCTTCCTAGTAACGGCATTTAGTTTTCTATAATCTATGCATACTCACCATCCAGATGATATGCAAGTGGGAAGCAGTTCACCTTCTTCATTTTCAACCACAGTAATACCTGATTTCTTAGGTACTACTTGAGTGGGACTGACCCATTTACTATCGGATATGGGGTAGATGATTCCAGCATCTAACCACTTTACCACCTCTTTCTTTACTACTTCACGCATGTTTGGGTTCAATCTCCTCTGCATATCTCGATGGGGTTTGGCATTTGCTTCAAAATGAATATGATGCATGCAAATGGAGGAATCAATTCCTTTTAAATCGACAATGGACCAACCGATAGCCTCTTTATGTTCCTTCAGAATACCAACCAATTGTGCTTCCTGATCAGGGGTCACGTCTGATGCAATGATTGCCGGGAGGGTGTCATTGGGTCCTAGAAATACATACTTGAGCATAGCAGGAAGGGGTTTCAATTCTAACGTAGGTGGTGATTCTAAAGATGGGACTATTGATGTACTGGCTAATGTGGGCAATGGCTTATACTTGATTATCCATGGAGGAGTGGTTTTATCGTGTGGTGTATCCAACAAGGTGTTAACTTCTTTCATATATCCCTCAAAGTCATACACTCCAAAGTGAGCCAAGCAAGTATCTAAGGGGTCTGGTGCTAGAATTGTGGGTGTTGCATCTTCTATAATGTCTTCTAGTGTATCTACTTCGAAGCAACTATCCATTGATGGTCCTTGGGAAGCACCAAACACATTCAGTCTCAGTTTCTTATTTCCAAATGATACGTCCATGACTCCTGTCCTACAATTAATGCATGCATTTGCCGTAGCTAGAAAGGATCATCCTAAGATAATGGAAATCTGTCTTGGGTTGCCACTTAGTTCCATGTCGAGAACCAGAAAATCAACTGGAAAGTAAAACTCATCTACCTTGACCAAGACATCCTCAAGCATTCCACGTAGTTCCTTAATTGATCTGTCGGCTAATTGTAGTGTGATTGATGTGGGTTTCAGTTCTCTGAATCCAAAAAGTTTATACACCGAACTAGGTAAAAGATTCACACTTGCCCCTAAGTCCAGAAGAGCTTTTTCAATGTGATAATCTCCTATAACACAAAAAATGATGGAGGCTCCTGGGTCCTTAAGCTTTGGAGGAGTGGCATGCTGGAAGACAGAACTAGCCTGTTCAGTGAGGCATACTTTCTTTGGGATTTATGATCTAGATTTATATTTTTGGATGCACAAATCCTTCAAAAATTTGGCATAAGCAGAGACCTGTTTGATTGCGTCTAGAAGGAGAAGATTAATTTAGACTTGCTTAAACAATTCCAACATCTCGTCGAGTCTTCCTCTCTTCTTATCTGTAGGAATAGGGGCTTTCAGGGCATCTGGAAATGGGGCTTTAGGTAAGTAAGATGATTCCGGTGTAGTTGGTTCATTCTTTATTTTAAGATCCTCCTTGTTCTTGGGTGATTTGGCTTCGGTTAGAGGTTTAGGGTTGGTCTCATTGGTTTTACTAGTGTGTTCAATGACCTTTCCACTTCTCAAAGTCATGATTGATTTGGCATGTTCAGAAAAAGCTTCTGGGGTATTAGAGCTCTCAATCACAAATTGCCCTCTTGGATTGCTCTCGGGTTGGCTAGGTAATTTTTCTCCTTTCCTCCTACTGAATGCAGTCGCTAGTTAACCTATTTGGGTCTCTAGCTTAGCAATGGATTGTGTGTGGGAGTTAAGGATCTGAGTGTTGACTTCTAATCGTTCTAGTGCTTTCAGAATTTTTTCCTCAAAAGCTGAGCTATGACCAGTAGTAGACAGTTGAGGAGCATTTTGAAATCGATGGTATGGTCCATGCCTATATGTTGGGTCCTGATATTGAGGTCGAGGTGCGGCAGGACCAACCACCGATTGTGATCTCCAGGAAAAATTTAGATGGTTTCTCCAGCCGGGGTTATAAGTGTTCGAATATGGATCGTTTCCTGGTCTGCGAGCTTGTTGGACTTGAGCTTGCTGAACCTGCTCGTGCACAAACTCAGAAAATTGAGGTGCGGCTGGGCATTCACTAACAAAATGGTTCGGACTTGCACACAATGCACAAACTTCTTAGATTGGGTTAGGTGGAATCGGAGATTGTCCAGTATTTAGAAGACGGTCTAATTTTTGGGACAGTTCATCTACCTTACTGTGGATATCTATTACGTTTTCAATCTGATAAATTCCACTTCTTTTTTGTTGAAGCATGGGTTATTCTCTAGAGGTGGCAGACATATGATGTAGAAAATTCTCACTAAGTATTTCAAAGAGCTGCCAGGCTTCATCCTCACTCTTTAGCATGAACGTCCCACCACATGATGCATCAATCATTTGTTGGTGTTTCTCTGATAGATCATCATTAAAACACTGATAAAGTTGCCATTTAGGGACAGCATGGTGTGGACATTTACGAATGAGGTCCCTTAACCTTTTTCATGTCTCATGAAAAAGTTCACCCTCCAATTGGGAAAAACTAGTGATAGCTTTTCTAATTTGATTTGTTTTTTCAATTGAAAAGTATTTCTTGAGAAATTCTCTCTGAAGATGATCCCAAGTTGAAATGGTTATAGAGTCTAAGGAGTTTAACCAATGCTTGGCTTTGTCCTTAAGTGAGAAAGGGAACAGTTTCAACCTAAGGGCATCATCAGAGAAGTTTTGGATTTTTACTGTGGAATAAATTTCAAGAAATTCATCCAAGTGTTTGTATGGATCCTCGTTACTAAGTCCATAGAATGATGGCAACATTTGAATAATGCTAGACTTAATCTTATATTGGGTAGCTTCTACTGGAGGTGCTTGAATGCATGGAGAGTAGGTATACGAGGATAGAGTGAAATATTCTCTCAATGAGCGTGGAGGATTAGCCTTACCAGGTGTAGCCATGTTTCTAACTTGGATAGTCCTAAGAGTCTTTTCTAATTCTTCGTCTAATGGTTGCAAGTTGGGTTTTAGTGATCGTCGACCTAACATGCAACTAAAAGATCTATGTAGGACTATCTTAGTCTGTTAAGGATTATTATTATTTTTTTTTTTTAAGAGGAGAGGAGAAGAGAGAAAAGAGTTCTAAAGAAGAGATCCTAAGAAGTCCTAAAACTAATAGAAGAATTAGTTGTGGTTAGATTTTAATTACAATCAAGTTAGCACGCAGTGGACTCTCTATCCTAAAGTTATCCTAGTTCTAGATAGCTCCTAACTGTAGTTAGCCTTCAAGCCCTCCAAGTCGGAGCTTGACCAACCAACTGGCCAGATAAGTGTAAGATCGGTGGGAGTCCCCCCATTGCTTTCCTTAAACACCAATTAATTTGGCCAGGTCAGTGAATGGAACCAATTAAAAACCACCTTCCTTCGGGCCCAGTCGTCCTGCAAACCACTTGCCTAGACACTAGCTAGCTGACCAAGTCTAACCTGGTTCAACTCTCAGGGTCACTTATCCTAATGAGCTCAAAATCCTTAGGGGTCAACGTCTAATTAATTTTAGATTAAGATCTAGGTTATGCAAATGCAAGGGAGTGATTTATGGGCCAAGGAAGGGTGATCAAATCCCCACCTTATCTTAGTTAATGGGTTGCACCCTTAAAGTTAATTATGGAGATGCAATGCAAAGAAACAAGGTGTCCAATCAAGTTAGAGATTTTTATATTTGAGATTACGCTATTTTAGTTAAGTGTTATGAAATGTCAGTGGTTTTTTTTTTTTAATTCAACCGTGCCAAGATCTCTGACAACGGCGCCAAAATTTGATGCGTAGTCATTGATAGCACCAAAAATAACTCTACTCACTACGTAGGTAGGATGAGTCGAGATCGTATCCTCAAGGATCTTGGGCTAAGTTGAGATTGCAAAATAAAAAAAAGAAGCGTTGTTTTGATTTAGAAAATAAATTATCTTAAAATTTATGTAATTAAAAAATAAAGAGCTCGGGAGTTTTGAATTAATTTTGTACTAGTAGAGTTGTATCTCTTTTTTTTTTTAATTAAATAGATGTGATTAATCTTAGAAAAAATACTTATCTTTCCTCGGCACATCCCGTACCCATAGATCACGGTGCGTCTCCGAAAAGTACTAGGTAAATAATTCTTCTTTCCTCGGCATGCCCTGTACCCATAGATCACGGCGCGTCTCTGAAAAGTAAAAGTTGTTCCTAATATTAATCTAACAGTAAATCATAAATAAAAGCATATGAAAGAGAGCAAATAAAGAACTCATGATGATTTAAATAAAAAGCATAATCTTTATTGCATATAAAGAAATACAAGAAAGTTTAGAACAATAAACCCACTCTGTGTCGTTACAAAATTTTTTCTCCACTCCCGAGACTGCTAGCCTAACTGCTAATGGAGTAGTCCCTTTCTCTTCCTCTATGCAAAGCTCTAGAAGAATTTCTGGGATCCCCCTCAAATGGAAGTACAAGAGCCTTTTTATAGGTGTTAGGAGGGAGGAGTTTTACATGATTTTCAGATATGGGACTAAAGAAAATACTAAGGACTAAAAGATGGATGGATGAGATGGAAAGATTACAAGCAGATAAAGAAAATACAAATTCTTCCTCTTAAAGTATTTCCAAGTATTATATTTTTTTTCTTTAATTTTCAGATCCATCTGCTATCATGAGCGTCCGTCTGTTCGCCACTGTGTCCACCAGCACAAACTCCCCGCGACCCGCCATGCCGCGCGCCCGCAATACCGTGCGCCCACAATCTTCTTTCACGGACCCGTTAGCTGTTAGGAAACCACTTACGCTCCTTTTTTTTGATTAAAAAATTACAAAAAAAAACTTTTGTTTCTTTAAAATGATGCCTATATCTTTTTTGGGTTTCTTGCATAGTATCTTCATTTTCAATAATACCGTATGCATCTTTTTTTTATTTTAATTTTATTTTAAGTCCAATTTTCTTCAAACTTGAGTTTTTTTGATCTGCGAATCAGACTCTTTATATCGGCGATCACCTTTCCTGTAAAACATAAAAAGAAGTATCAAATTTTTAATAAATAAAATAAATTAAATATAATTTTTTTGCTTTAAATGACTTAAATTAAGTGTTTATCAGTACATAGAGTAGATGCTGAAATGGTTCAGCATAGAAATCTTGGAGAGGGGTCTGCTACCCTCTTGGACATAAATATATGTCATATAATGTACTTGAACTGATATAAATAATACTGTGAATGTTACGAGTAGATATTAGTTGTATCCAGACTGTGAGCACTGAATTACTGTAAAAACATCCTTAAGCTCTTAAGAAGAACTCAAGATTTATTCTTAATTTGGAGAAAAATCAAAGCTAAGAGTGGGAGGATACACCAATTTAGATTTCATATCTAACATTGATGGTAGAATGTCTACATCATGGGATGTGTTCCTATGTCGATGATGGAAAAAGTTCAGAGTTTCATGCATGAATTTCAAAATAATTTTGAAATGTAACACAGCAGAATATGTAAATTAAATAATTTAATCTATAAATACATATAATCAAATTACTAAACCCTACAACTAGGACCTATAACATGTCATATTGCATTTATAAGTCAGAAAATAAAAGCTTTGGTATTGATCAAATCAATACCTAGATCTAAAATAATTTTAGATCTAAAATCTAGATCACATCTAGGTAAGAGAGGAGATCAGATCTCTTACCTTCACATGGGTCGAAAATTTCATGGTTGATTTTTTTTGTTGTCTTTGGAGCCGTACACATGTCCGGCCTCTACAGGAGATCCACAGGAGGCTGCAACAAAATCAAAGGTTCGTTGAATGAAGATCCGTTCGAAATGCTAGCTTCTTACGGATCCCTCTGGATGGTTAATCTAAAAATATTCTTCGGATCTCTTGAACATTCCAAGAGATGAAGAATATGAGGAGGAATGAGAGAGAAGTCAAACCCTTGGACCTCTCTGAAATTAGAAATAATATATAATAGGAAAGATCCTAAGAGAAGATAGATTTTCTCTTTCAGGACATCAACGATTGATGTCCTGAGAACATCTCTATACTAGGACATGAGGAGACCTTCTCCTCTAGATGTTTCTCAAACTTTCAGATTTTATGTTATCTGATTTTTCTCATAGAAAAATCTCATGATTGATAGAGAAGAAAGGTTCTAAAAGAAATCTTAAGAGATGATCTTTTTTTCTTCTTCTTCTCTAATCAGGACATGATCAGATCATGTCCAAAATCAGATTACCATGCCCCAACTCATAGTCTAACTAGGATTCTCATGTAGACTAGGTCAAACTCTTTAAACCCAGTCTAAATTAATTGCAACCTAATTAAGGGTGATGCTAGTCCAACTAAAAGCCCAATTAAATCAGATTAAATCATATTTAATTCTGATTTAAATTCTAACTGAATTAAAAATTAGGTGCATACAAGTCCTAGTCGAACAGGGACTTGTTCTCCCTTGCAACTGGCTTATCCAATAAATCAATTAGACTTAATCCAATTAAGTCCAAACTAATTCTAATTGAATCAAATTCAATTAGACTTGATTTTAGCCTAATTGTTCAATCAGATTGAGTCAAGTAGCAATCCAATTGCTAATTGATTCTCCTGCAACACTTGTATTAGGTCAAACATCAATCACATTGATCGTTTAACCTTAGAATGATTTTTAATTATCGATTAACCATCTGATTAGATTACAATCTCTTATGTGTGTGACCCTATAGGTTTGAACCTAAGTCGATAGTACAGGAATCAATTTCTGTACCAATCGAAGTAACCATCTAGCAATGGTTTCCGACGTCCAGATAGGTCGAATGTATGCAAAGCAACATTCTAAGAACCCTGACCCATGGTTACCATATAATTCATCCCTTTGACCAATAATGCTCAAGATGACTTCGAGTATGCTGTCAACACTCATACAAGTCATCTTTATTATGTCTCAAAATTTTACAAATCCCGTGACTCCTCAAGAGGATTACCCAGACCTAGGTTTGGCAAAATTAAAACATAGTGAGACATTCTCTTTCTGAAGTTAATCAGGAGTGGTCAATCCCATCTTGACTCACACACCGACTTTATAAGTACTTGACTGTATCCAAAAACTTTTCGAACCTATATTAAAAATATAGGTAGTCCGACACCAAAGTATAGTGAGTTGCTTGCAAGTCACCATGGTGATCTCAGGTCGGAGGGACACTTATACCCATTGGCCTTAGTTAGCTACTCTTGACAGTAGAGTGTTACATTGGTCATGTTCAGTATCGATGTACTTCTACATCTCACCTAGATGCCATACCAGTATCTCCACACCACTTGATTACGAGGACAACCAACACATATGGCATACAGTGACCTACACTTGATAAGTTATCATCTTTATTAATAACTTATCATTTGGTTGTGAATAATTTAAGAACCATTCGATAAATCCTTCTTTATCGATTGATTGTGGTTCTAAGAATTTCATCATAATTTAGAAGTTCATTTAAAGAAGATAGAACTTTTATGATGAACCTACTAAATAACTATTATTATTAGATAATTCATATACTAATTTCAATCATCTACCACTTAGATGATTGACTTTAGGATACATTTTCCAACAATCGATATTTTAAAAGGATTCCAAATAATCAATCTATGAAAGCTGAGTACCCTGTAGATGTGTAGGATGTATTCTGATTCTAATGTTAGTTACATAATTGGTTGTCATACCATCAGATGTCGTGACACTATACTGCAAAGACAATGGCACCATAGTCCTTACTAAGAAGCCTAGGTCTCACCAAATATCCAAGCACATAGAGCAACAGAAAATGCGACTACCTCAAGTAGAAATATATAGAGGTGCAAAGAGCAAACTCCACATGTGATGTGGATGATCCACTGATAAGTCACTTAGCTGGCCAAAGACTAAAGCCTCTCTTATGAAGATGGGGCTTGGTACATGACAGATTGACTTTAGTGTAAGTGGGAGATTGTTGGATGTGTGCTCTAGAAGCCAATCTTGACTGACGCATAACATATTTCTAGGATATAATTTTATACTTTATGGGTATTTTTATTATCATTCATGTTTATGTGTCTCTGAATCATCCAAAGGATTAACAAGATGATAACACATATTCTCAAAGAGTTAAGAATTTAAGATATGTGTCGTTGATGGTTGTTTCCTAAATTGCTCCTAGTCATAGGATCATCATAGGGATGGTGATTGATTTGGATGGACCAATGCATGGATCACTTCTTTTAGATAGATGGATCTCGAGTCTGCAGTATAGAGACACTGGAGCGAGAGTACAGGTGGTTGTTAGAGAATAACTAGCACTGAGCGTGATCAATACGAGAAGTCACATGGATGTCTGCTCACTCATTAGTGACTTTCTCAATGCTGTAGTTGTACGACTGATCTTTTGACTTGAGATGGCACTACTGCTCATAATGAGGTTGTTGGAGTTTGACTGACACATCAACATGGATCTCAATGAGTTCTTATAGTGGATGTTGGCAACAGTTGGTCTACTATAGGAGTAAGGGTGTGCATCAAGATCGGATCTGTCGATGCTAGCAGAAGGGAGTAGTCTTATGGGATTTAAGAGACTGAGTCCTTAAGTCTATGGCTATAGCAGTATGATTCATGAAAAAAAATTTTTATGAAAATCATATATGCACTTGAGCTAATTGAATCTATCATATGATCGATGATGAGGTTTGACAATTCATGCATAACCTGCCATCCAATCGAAACTCATGGTAGAGGGACTGTATCATGTGTTACTGCACCTAGAGGTTCATCATCTTTTATTTTACTGGATTAGCACTATGTACTGCTAGGTGTCACTGATGGATTGTGATACCCACGAGCATCATCTTGATGATCGATGATCTTTGGTGGGTAGAGTTGGAACGGTTCCAACCTATTGAAAAGAGTTTCAATGATATTGTGATAGGGATCACAATATATCTCACTATCAGATAGAATAGAACCTATAGAGTCACACACAAAAGGAGCTTTTGACTGATCAGATGGTTGAATTATGATTGTGAATCATAACAGGATTTGATTATCAATTTGATCGATGATTGATCCAATGCAAAAGTTGCAATTATGTAACTCGCTAAAGAGTTAGTGAGTTAAAAAAGAATTAATTGGTAATTAGATTACTAAGTGGCTCAATTTGATTGAGCTATGGAACTTGAATCAAGTCTAATTAAATTGAATTTAATTTAACTTGACATGGATTTGATTTGATCAAATCTGATTGGGTTATAAGATAACCTTAATTTGCATAAAAGATTCTTATTTGAATTAAGATTTGAGTTTGACTCAATTCCTAATTAGATTAGGATGAATGAGTTCCTATTTGGATTAGAAATTCTCATTTTCATGGATGCATCAAATTCTAATTGGATTAGGATTAAATTGAGTTTAATTCAAGCACCAAGGGAGAGTCCAAAAGGATTAGGACTCCTTCTCCAATTAGGTGACATCTAATCTAAATAGTTTGAGCTCCAAATCAGATTTGATTCTCCATCTATTTGGGTCTAATCTAGTCCTAATATGATTATATTTGATTGAAGTTTTTATTTGATTTAAAAAAGCCACCTAATCCAAGAGTCCCATGAGATTAAACTTCCTCTCTTTCCATGTGCCAACTAAGTCCCACACAACAATTAGTTTGGATGCCACCTCTCCACTTCCTTTTAGCATGTAAGAAATATAGGAAATCCCTTCTTCCGTGAACCATATGAGTGCAACAAATCTGGGCGGGTTATGGGCAGCGCATAAAATCCTAGAGTCTTAAGACTTTGGGACTCTTGTTTCCTATCCAAAATAGAACTCCTCTTTGCCTATTTAAACCACCACCATATGGGATGGGTAAGAACTAATAGAGATCAGGTTATGACGCCACAAAAGGAGGGGCTTGTGCATGGAGAAAAATTAAGGAGAGAGGAGGACGGCATGGTGCTTCATGGTATGAGAAAAGATAAGTGTTATCCCTTCTTTCTTACCAACAGCCAAGAGTTGGTTGTTAGGACATTATCTTCTCCATCTTTTGTCCATGTTTAGATATGGATGTCTCCTCTTCCCTTTGTCTAAAAGTTGGACAAAATTCTTACATCTCTATTGTAGAGATTTGGTACATGAATTTTAGGAAGAAAAGAGAAGAAATGATTCTTCTCATGATCTCTAGCATAGAGATCAAGATCCTTCTACCTCTTCTTCTTCTGTAAGAGTGTCTTGAGAGAAAAAAAGATTTTCAACCATCAAGATGCGATCTCTATAAGGGAGTTAGCACCTCAGTGAGATCAAAAGGCTTCTAATCAAATTAGAGTCTTGTGTGAATACCCTTAGAGGTCGGACGTTTGTGCGGCTATAAGGGACCTTTGGAAGACATCCATGATCATCAGTTCGCAGTGAAGATTGATCCATGCCAAGGTATGTTTTTAATTTATTTTTCTCTATTTAATTTTTGTATCTGAATCTTATCTCACATATGATGATCCTATTTATGGTTTGAAGATATGATCTTATGCCTGCTTAGATTAAATTAGATTTAATCTAAAAATTTTAAAATTTTGCTGCATACTCATTCTGAAAAATTTTGCATGCATGAAACTATAAAACACCAACAAGGAGATCCCATCGAATAAATAAATAGGGTGGTAAAATCTTGATTTCTCCTATGATTGGACAGCTATGAGGATCTATCCAATCAGATTACTATACTACTCAGATTCTAAATTAATTATTTAAATCTAATCTAAATAATTAAAATTAGATTAATATCAAATTTATGCAGAGAATTCATGTCATAAAAAATCAAAGCTCTAATACCATTCTTGAAAAACCAACAGTTTAAGCATGTATATTTTTAAAATTTTTATAGCAAAAGTAGTAAATTATGTTAGAATTCATATGTTGGGGCATGCATGTATGTTTTAAAATTTTATTTCCTAAACATCATAGTAGAATAGTAGATTAAAATATTTTTAATCTATATCATGCATGCATACAACATAAACCACAAGAATCTAGTTCATAGATTGAAACTATACATATGCTGAAATTTAATATGTGATCGAATCATATACCTGTTTCATAATTTCTTTCTTCAAATCTGAATCTGAAAGAGAAGAAATTTTTTTTTAGCTGTGTAAGTATCCGATCTCTACAGATATTCACTCAAGATCAGTCTGGAACAATCCTCTTAAGATTAAGTTTTCTTCTCTAAGAAAATTCAGCCTGCGAATCTGAACGAAGCCTGGATTGCGATCAACTCTTTGATCCTTTCTTTGATCTTCTTCTTCTTTTTTTCTCTTGCTTTTCTTTCTTTGATTCATGCTACTACTATGCGCTGGAAACCAGCAAACAAGAGATGCCCAACTACCTTGGGCGCAGAAGAAGATGGGATGCCCAAGAGGTGGGCATGTGGACGCCCAAGGGAGAAGAGAAAGGGAGGAGAAGAGAGGGCGTGGGGGGGCTCCTTTGTGGCATGTGGGCTGCTGGTTGTGATGCTTAGGGACCTTAGGGGAGGCTCTTTTAAATAGACATAAAGATTGAATCCTATTCAATCTCATAATACAAGTCTTACTTATATTAGATTTTCTAATAACTTAAGTTATTTAACTATTTAGAAAACCTATTAGGCGTCAATAATTAGAGCCATTGCACCCACTAATTCACTCCCTCTTTTGCACCCAAGGGACACCCCAATTGGGATCCACATGCCCTCTAAAGGTAGGAAATGCCCAACTTGATCAAATCAAGGTGGCACCCAATCTTAACTATCAAGAAAATAAATTAAGGACTTTGCAACCTTAATTTATTTGATCCAAAATCTTAGACACCCAACAATTGGAGTCCAATAAATCTAATTCATTTTGATTATTAGCAAATAATTTATTTTAAATTATCTTATCAAATAAGAAATCTAAACATAAAGAAAAAATTGGGTCCAACCATGTGTTAGCAAGATTACCTTGAACCCAATTAGATTTTTCTAAACCCAATTGACACTTCATAAGCTCAATTACTTATTCTAGATCTAATTTCTTTGTTATGTGACCCTACAGGTTCAATTCTATCTAGTAGTGAGATATACAATGATCTCTATCAAAGTATAATTGAAACTCTTTTCAATGGGTCAGAATAATTTCACTCTAACTAATCAAGGATTGTCAATCTAAAACAACCCTAATTAGCTCTCACAATCTACCAGTGACACTTAGCAGTATATAATGGCAATCCAGTAGAATTGAAAATAAATCTCAAGATGTAGTTAGCATGTGATTTAGTCCCTCTATCATGAATCCCAATTAGATGGCAGGTCATAGATAAATCATCAAACCTCAACATTAGTCATATGATAGATTCGATCAGCTCAAGTCCAATTGTGATTTTTATGGAAACTCTTTTCTACCAATCATATTGCTGTGGCCACAAACTCTTAGACTTAGCCTCTTAAATCTCATAGGACTTCTCCTCTCTATCAAGATCGATAGATCCCATCTTGATGTGTATCCTATTCTTACAGTGGACCAACTATAGCCAACATGCACTATAAGGGCTCATTGAGACCCATATTTATGTGTCAGTCAAACTCCAACAGTTTCACTATGAGCAGTCGTACCATCTCAGATCAAAGGACCATTCACATAACTACAGCATTGAGACAATCACTGACGATCAAATAGAAATCTAAATGATCTCTCGTATGGTCATGCTTAGTACTAGTTATTCTCTAACAACTATCTGCACTCGTCGCTTAGTGTCTCTATACTGTAGACCAGAGACTCATCTATCCTGAAAGAAGTGATCTGTGTGTCGGTCTATTCGGATCAATCATTATCCTTATGATGATACTATGATCGTGAGTATTTAAAAATTAAATACATATATCTAATTCTCAACTCTTTGAGAATATGTATCGAAAGTTAATTCCATGGACAATTCAAGGACACATCATACTTAAATAAAAAATAAACTTACTTTTTTATTGATCAAATTAATATATTAAGTATAAAATTATGTCTTAGATATATTACAATATATCAGCCATATTGACTTCTATACATACGTCTAACAATCTCCCAGTTGGACTAAAGCCAATTGGCCATTAATCTAAGTCCCATCTTCTCAAGATGGACTTTTATTTTTGGTTAGCTCAATTGCTTTGTCAGTGGATCTACCACATTGTCTATGGAGTCTACTCTTCGCACCTCGATATATTTCTTTTCGAGATAATCGTGTATAATATGATACCGCTGCTTGATATGCTTTGATTTCTGATGAGACCTCAGCTCTTTAGCAAGTGCTATGGCTCCATTGTTATCGAAGTAAAGTGGTATGGCTTCTGAAGTCATAACCTCAAGTTCCGTGATAAACTTCTTGAACCAAAAGTCTTTCTTTGCAGCATCTGAAGCAGCGACATACTCAGCCTCTGTGGTCGAATCCACTATGATGGGTTGTTTGAAACTCTTTCAGCTGACTGCACCATCATTACAAATGAACACATATCCTGATGTAGACTTTCTATCATCAGAATTAGACATGAAGTCTGAATCAGTATACCCCTCGACTCGTAACTCAGAACCTCCTCCAAAGATCAAGAACAAATCCTTAGTCCTTCTCAAGTACTTAAGGATGCTTTTCACAGCTATCCAGTGCTCTTCATCTAGATTCGACTGATATCTGCTCGTGACACTCACAGCAAGGGCAATATCAGGTTGAGTACATAGTATAGCATACATGAGGCTCCTTATGGCTGAGGCATAAGAAATCCTACTTATGCGCTGAACTTCCTCAGATGGGGTTGGATGCATCATCTTGGAAAGATTAATACTATGCCTAAGAGGTAAGAGTCTTCTTTTAGAGTTTTTTATGCTGAACCTCTTCAGCACCTTCTTTATGTATAGCTTTTATGACAGGCCTAGCATCCTTTTAGATCTATGCTTATAGACCTTTATTCCAAGAATATAAGATGCTTCTCCAAGATCTCTCATGAAAAATTTCTTGGATAACCATCTTTTGACCATGGTCAACATGGGAATATCATTCCCAATGAGGAGAATATCATCCATGTATAATACGAAGAATGTTATTGCACTCCCACTAATCCTTTTGTATACGCAAAGTTTCTCTTCATTTTTGATGAAATCAAATGATTTGTTCGCTTCATCAAAATGATGGTTCCAACTTTGAGAAGCTTGCTTTAATCCATATATGGATCTTTGCAGCTTGCAAACTCTGTGATCACTATCACCAGATGTGAAACCCAAAGGCTGCTCCATATAGATATCTTTCTCAAGATATCCATTCAGGAAAGCAATTTTCACATCTATCCGTCAGATTTCATAATCATAATAAGCTGTAATAGCAAGTAGAGTGTGGATGGATTTCAGCATAATTATGAACGAAAAAATTTTTTGATAGTCAATGCCCTCACGTTGACTATAATCTTTTGTCACAAGCCTAACTTTATAGGTCTCTACTTTACCATCGGCACCTATTTTTCTTTTATAGATCTATTTACACCCAATGGGTATAATACTCTCAGGTGGATCCACTAGGGTCCATATTTGGTTCGAGTGCATCGAGTCAATTTCTAACTTCATTACATCTAATTATTTTTCAAAATCAATGTCAGACATCGTCTCATCAAAAGTATTAGGATCATCATCATGACCCTTATCTCCTATAAGAAATATTTCTTTTATTTTCTTTATAAGCATACCCATGTACCTTTAGGAGGTCGAAAGATCCTGCTAGATCTATGAGGTGGTAGAGGAATGTCAACTACTGGCTCATGAATAATAGGTTCTTGAGGATTTATAGCTCTTTGCTCTTCAGAGATCTTCTCTTCGAGCTCAACTAACCTCCCACTACCACTATCCTGGATAAACTATTTTTCTAAGAATATGATGTTCCGACTCATAATCACATGGTGATCTTATGAAAAGTAGTAGTTTCCCATGGATTCTTTTGGATACCCTATAAAATGAGCAATTACAGATCTATCCTCTAATTTATCAGCCATCTATCTCTTGACATAGGTCGGACATCTCCAAGTCTTAAGATAATCTAGACTCAGCTTCTTACTATACCATATCTCATACGGTGTGGTAGGAACGGACTTTGATGGAATCCTATTCAATAGGTGAATGGCGGTTAACAAGGCATGTCCTCAAAAATATAAGGGTAGATCAGTGAAGCTCATCATAGACCTGACCATACCCAATAGGATCCTATTCCTCCTTTCGAATATTTCGTTGAGCTGAGGTGTTCATTGAGAGATTATGCCATTGTTCTTAAGATATCTAAAAAATTTCTGACTAAGATATTCACCTCCTCGATCAGATCGAAGAAACTTAACGAGTTTGCTTGTTTGTTTTTCTACTTCATTTCTAAATTTCTTGAACTTTTCAAAGGCTTTAGACTATGTTTCATCAGATACACATACCTATACCTAGATAGATCATCAGTAAAAATAATGAAGTAGCTATAACTATCTCTAACCTGTATATCAAATGGCCCATATACATCGGTGTGTACCAGGGCAAGTAACTCAGTGGCCCTTTCCCCATGTCTTACAAAGGGCAACTTGGCCATTTTTTTTTTAAGGCAAGATTCGAAAGCTGGATATGACTCTGGATTAAGAGAGCTAAAGATCCCATCATTTTTTAGTTTGTTTATTCTATCCTCTCCAATATGGCCTAGTCTATAATGCCACAAGTACTTTTGATTAATTTCATCTCTGAGTCTCTTTTGATCTACGACATTCACTATTTGCTCATTCAGATTCACATTCACATCAACATACAAGTGATATAAACTGTCAATTAAAAGACATCATGCAATCAATTTATTTTATAAATAAATGAAACAAAATTTTTTATTAAAACTAATTTCAAAATCTTCTTATGCTAGCACAGACACAGGGATCAAGTTCTGACTAGCTACAGAAATAAAATAATAGTTTTTTAAATTTAATCTAAAATTAGACAGTAATCGAAGAGGATAAGTACCAATGACTTCTGCAGCAACTTCTGCTCCATTATCGATCTGAAGAATCATGTCACCTTCTCTCAACCTCTTACTTTCTATTAGATCCTATATCGAAGTATATATATGAGTACTCAAACCAGAGTCCAATATCTAACTAGAAGTAGAAGAAACTGTAAGGTTAGATTCAATTACGAGCATACTTTTCGTAGGTTTATCATCCTTTTTGATCTTTAGGCTCTCCAAATAGGGTGGATAGTTCCTCCTCCAATGGCCTTCAGCATCATAGTGAAAACACTTTTCCTTTACTTCAGCCTTCTTAGGAACATTCTTCTTTGGCTTGCTCTCTTTCTTCTGCTTTTTAGCAGATTTTGTCTTCTTCTTCTCAGTAGACTTTCTCTTAAAAGAAGTCTGCTCCACAGTGAGAGCAGTGCCCCTTGAACTCTTCAAGGTTCTTTTCGTAGTGATCAACATGTTGATCAGTTCGGGTATAGTGCAATCGAGTTTGTTCATATAAAAATTTATAATAAATTGACTATATGAACTCATAAGGGATTGAAAGATCAAATCCATCTGTAATTCTTTTTGTATTTTAAGTCTGAGCTTTCTAAGCTCCTCAATATCCTTGATCACTGTCATATAGTGCTCATGGACTGACTGTCCTTTGTGCATTTTCAAATTGAAGAATTTTTTTGGATACTTCGAAGTGCATTGTATGGCTCTGCTCACCATACAACTCTTGTAGGTAAGTGATCATAGCCTTGACAGTTGGCATATGCTTATGCTGGCTTTGCAACTCGTTTGACATAGATGCCAGCACAGCACTTGACCCGACTGTCTTCATCCATCCACTTTTCAAAAGCAGCTCTTTGCTCAGTAGTAGGACAGTTTGGTAGCACTATGGGTTTTTGATCGAGTATATGACCTAATTTTTTTGAGGTCAGAATAATTCTGAGATTTTTGAGTCAGTCTTTGTAATTAGTTCTGATCAAATGATTGGTTTCAAGGATGCGGGCTAGAGGATTTGAGGCTGATATTGTTTAACTACGAGAATAGAGATTCAAGTTAAATTTTTATATTTTAATATTATATTTATTTTTAAAAACTTTAAGATGCAAACAATGACTCTTACTAATTTTTTGGATCCCTCCACTCCCCGGGTGAAAAATGAAAACCCTATCGCAACAAAAAGATTTCGAGTGGGTGTTGCGGTCCCACCGATGCCATGCACCTCACCTAACAATTATTGATAACATATACATCGATGCATAGGTAACTCTTTGTCCAGATATTTCTCTAAGCATGTTGCAGTGACTTGGTCTCTAAGTCATGTGGGCCCACCTAACAGTTATTGACCATACTCTTTAGTTAAGCCCAACCGACTATTCACAAGTAGGTGCAAGGCCATCATTGGGTCCCTCACCTAACAGTTATTGGGCCGAACCCCATCTTTACCGTGGAGTAACTCTTTGCTAATAGAGTGGTTGCATGTTTTCGATGTAACTGAACTACTATTTTTGTTGTAACTGAATCACTATAACCAACCGAGAACAATCAATACCAGTAGCATGCCTGCACATCTACAATGGTGCAAGACCTATGGACTTAATATTTATCGAGAGGTTTAGGTTTAGGTCTCATCTAATCAGTCATTATATGATCGATCTAATTAGCATGGGCTAAACCAAACTGCTAGACAACTTTATTTGAGACCCAATCTTTCAAATTGATCAGATAAGTGGAGATTTGTGGGGGTTTCCCCGTTGCTTTTTTTAGACACCAATAAATTAGCCAGATAAGTTAACAGAATTAATTAAATAATCATGTCTCAATTACTTACCTAAAATATCAATAGATCAATTAGTCTAAATAGATTAACTCAAGTAAATCAAGCTCAAACTATCGAGCCAAATTAGGTCCTTAGGTTAATCGATTCTACATATAGGATTCAATCGATTTGATCAACAATAATTGTATGATTATATAACTTAATAGATCTAATCTTAATCAATATTTGACTTGATTTGATTAATTATTTAATCGAATTAGACCTATATGGTTCAAATCATAAACCTTAGATGCAATCCTATTACATGATCTAACTTTTAATAATTTCATAACCAAAATCCTCAAGCATAAACATAAATTTTAGATTTCAAAATTAAATTTCAAATCTAAATTCTTTGTATGAAAGTAAGTTTTAAATCATAAAATAATTTTTAAATTTAATATACAAACATATATCTCATATATGCATGAAAATTCAGATCCAAATAAAATTCAAATCAACACATGATATCATATATCTCATATACTAATCATGAATCATATTGAAAGTAATTTTATAATCTAAATATGCAATCACATATCTCATATATGAATCATGAATCAGATCATACAAAATTTTAGGTTTATACATGCATCTACATATCATATGAACATGAACTAAAAATCATTCTAGATCAAAATTCAGATCTATGCATGCTTTAACATATCAATTATATATTCTAAAATTAAATTTAAAATTAAATTTTAGATTCAAAGTATTCATCTATACATCTCATATATCAAGAAATAATCATATTTTAAAACTCTTTTCAAAATATGTATGATAATTTTATGCATATAAAATCTGTGGCTCGATACCACTATTGGAATTCGTATGTTGGGACATACATGTATGTTTCAAAATTTTATTTTTTAAATATCATAATGGAATAGTAGATTAAAGTATTTTTAATCTATATCATGCATGCATAAAATATAAACCACAAGGATCTAGTTTAAATGCTGAAATTGTACATATGATGAAATTAATATGTGATCGAATCACATACTTATTTCATAATTTTTTTTTAAATCTAGATCTGAAAGAGAAAAAAAATTTTCTTAGTCGTACAAGTACCCAACCTCTATGGGTACCCACTCAGGATCAGCCTGAAATAGTCCTCTTAAGATTGAATTTTTTTCTCTAAAAAAATTCAGTCTGCGAATCTGAATGAAGCCTGGATTACATTCAACTCTTTGATCTTTTCTTTGATCTTCTGGTTCTCTTCTTCTCTTACTTTTCTTCCCTTGATTTATGCTGCTACCATATGCTAGAAACCAGCAAACAAGAGATGTCCAACCACCTTGGGCATGGAAGAAGATGGGATGCCCAAGAGGTAGGGCATGTGGACGCCCAAGGGAGAAGAGAAAGGGAGGAGAAGAGAGGGTGTGGGGGGGCTTCTTTGTGGTGTGTGGGCTGTTGGTTGTGATGCCTAGGGGCCTTAGGAGAGATCCCTTTAAATAGACATGAGGATTGAATCCTATTCAATCTCATAATACAAGTCCTACTTGTATTAGGTTTCCTAATAACTTAAGTTATTTAATTTCATTTAAGAAACCTATTAGGCGCCAACATTTGGAGCTTTTGCACCTACTAATTCACATCCTCTTTTGCACCTAAGGGATGCCCCAATTAGGATCCACATGCCCTCTAAAGGTGGGACATGCCCAACTTGATCAAATCAAGGTGGCACCCCTTCTTAACTATCAAGAAAATAAGTTAAGGACTTTGCATCCTTAATTTATTTGATCCAAAACCTTAGACACCCAATAATTGAAGTTCAATGAATCTTATTCATTTAGGTTATTAACAAATAATTTAGTTTGAATTATCTTATCAAATAAGAAATTCAAACATAAAAAAAAAATTGGATCCAACCATATGCTAGCAAGGTTACCTTGAACCCAATCGAATTTCTCTAAATCCAATTAACACTTCATAAGCTCAATTACTTATTTTAGGACTAATCCTTTTGTTGTGTGACCCCATAAGTTTAATTCTATTTAGTAGTAAGATATACAATGATCTCTATCAAAATATCATTGAAACTCTTTTCAATGGGTAGGAATAATTTCACTCTAACTCATCAAGGATTGTCGATCCAAAACAACCATAGTGAGCTTTCACAATCTACCAGTGACACCTAGCAGTATATAGTGACAATCTAGTAGAATAAAAAATAAATCTTAAGGTGTAGTTAGCATGTGATTCGGTCTCTCTATCATGAGTCTCGACTAGATGCAGGTCATTGATAAATCATCAAACCTCAACATCAGTCATATGATCAGCTCAAGTCCTATTGTGATTTCTATGAAAAATTTTTTTCACCAATCACACTACTATGGCCATAAACTCTCAGACTTAGCCTTTCAAATCTCATAAGACTTCTCTTTTCTATCAAGATCGATAGATCCCATCTTGATGTGCATCCTACTCCTACAGTGGATCAACTGTCGCCAACATCAACTATAAGGGCTCATTGAGATTCATGTTTATGTGTCAGTCAAACTCCAGCAGCCTCACTGTAAGCAATCATATCATTTTAGATCAAAAGATCATTCACACGACTACAGCATCGAGACAATCACTGACGATTGAATAAAAATTCAAGTGATCTCTCGTATGGTCATGCTCCGTACTAGTTGTTCTCTAACAACTATCTATATTCATCATTTAGTATCTTTATACTGTAGATCAAAAACTCATCTATCCTGAAGGAAGTGATCTGTGCATCGGTCTATCTGAATCAATCACCATCCTCATGATGATATTATGATCGGGAGCATTTAGGAATTAAATACATATCTTTAATTCTCAACTCTTTGAGAATATGTATCGAAAGTTAATTTTATAGATAATGCAAGGATACATCATACTTGAATAAAAAATAAACTTACCCTTTTATTGATCAAATTAATATATTAAGTATAAAATTATGTCCTATATATATTACAATGTGTCAGCCATATTGACTTCTAGGACATACATCTAATAAATTAAACTATTTAATCTCCTACACATATTTTAGATCAAATCTAACCTATCTTCCTAAGAATTTATGATATGAAAATATTATACAAAAAAATCTAATTTGAAACAAAACACTACATCAATCGTATTGACGCCCTGAATCAGATCTAACACTTAGATCTGATTTGATGAGTTTAGAACCCATTACCTGATCGTGGGTTGATGATCACTGCTATCAATGCATATGGTAAGAGGTCTTTCTTGATGCTGAGCAGCCACACAGCGTGTTCAGTCTCTACAGGTGATCCACTTAAAGCATCGAACAGATCATCCTTCTTGAGAGTAGTAGCTCACGACGAAGGATTTGGATAGCTGATGGAGACCTCTTTCTTTAGATCAAATAGACACCTCCAAATCAAAAGAAGGAGCTTTTCAAGGAGGAGATGGTGTGGAAGAAAAAGAACAAAACAAATTTTATTTTTCTCTCTCACAAAATAGGAACTAGAAAATCCTAGAAACCCCACCTTGGATCTCACACCCCAAAGAGGACCTTTTTCCTCTTTTTCTCATGCACGGACACCCACCCCTCTTTCTCAAACCTCTCATGCTCTCTCTGAAGATTTCTCATACCAAAACTAAAGTGGTTTGGTGCACAAAAACTAGCCCTTCTTAAAGGTAGCATCCCAGGTAGAGTTTGGATAATCTGGTTCAGCTTCAAACAGCCTTTAATATTATCATAAATTCAAATCAAATTTGAACTCTTTTTTAAACTAAATTTAATCCACAACTAAAGATCTCAGAAAGGAGGTAACATAACTCTAATTGGTGTAAAAAATATCACACAAAAATTTATTTGCACATGAGAAAGAAGGCTGGTCGGCGGCAATGAAGAGTCCCTCAAAAGTTGGACTCTTGATTTAAACTTGATTTCAAACCAATTTGAAGTTAAAATTGAACCAACCAAATTTTGATCCAAAGAAGATTAGAGAAAGACATCATACACCTTCTGGGTGCAAAAAATTCCATGTGAAAACCATTCTCACACATGAAGAAAGGCAGGGCATAGTGAAAGGTGGTGCATGGGGAGTTCTTGTTCCATTCAAATTTGAGTTTGTATTTAATTCTAATTAGGTTCTTGACCCAACCAAATTAGGTTAGACTCAATTAGATTATCTAATCTAGTTAGGTGATAAGTGATCTCAATTAAATCCAAATTAGATTATAAATTGATCGAGCTCGAATCAAGAATTGAACACCTTTAGTGATTAGATCATCTCATAACCTATTCGGATAAGACCAAATTGAATCCTATTCAATTAAATTTAATTCAAACTTCAATACTCAATTAAATTAAATTAATTAGTAATCTAATTATTAATCATTTTTTTTTAATTTACTAATAATTAGTAAATTAATTTATTATAATTTTTGCATAAGTTTTATCATTAATCGAGTCAATGATTAAATCTTAGAATGATTCTCAATCATTGATTAGCCACATGATTAGTCAGAAATTTTTTTAAATATGACCCCATAGGTTCAAACATAAGTCGATAGCATAGGAATAATTTTTTGAACTAATCGATGTAATCATCTAGCAATGAAACCCGATGTCCGGATAGGTCGAAAGATTGCAAAGCATCATTTATGAACCTATTGGCATATGGTTACCGTATAATTTATTCCTTTCTCTAATGCTCAAGGTGATCTGAAGTTTAACTATCAACCTTGGATATGTCAACCATACTATATTTCAACCTTTCAAATCCATCACATAGATACTCTGGCCAAGGTTTTATAAATTGAAATACACTGATGTATTAACTCCTACTTATTCGGAGGGGTCAATTCTATCTTGACACATACCGACTTCATAAGTACTTGACTATACCCAAAAATTTTTCATCACTGAATTAAAAATTTAGGTGTTTGGCATCAAAGCATAGTGAGTTGCTTGCAAGTCACCGTAGTGATCTTAGGTCGGAGAGATACTTATATTCATATCCTTCGCGAGCTACTCTTGACAACAGAGTGCTCAGTAGTTGGTCACATTTAATTAGATGTACTCTTATACCTCACCTATATGTCATACCAGTGTCTCTATACCATTTGATTATGAGGACAACCAATGCATATGACATATAGTGATTTTGTTGAGAATAGTATCCCAAAGTCAATTGTCAGCCTGTTGACGGTTGTGCTCTTTCTTGTATTAGTATATGAATTATAAATTAATAAAAATTATTTTGATATTTTTCATTACAAATTATTTCATCTTCTAATGAACTCTTGTGTTGTGGTGAAGTCCTTAGGACTATTTAGACATGACAAAGGAGGATTTGTCGTTTAGTCCTTAAACCTGTTCGCGATCAAATGATACGTTGTTACCAAGGACAACAACATTTATCAAGCATAGGTCATTGTGTGCCATATGGGTTGGTTGTCCTCTTAACCAAGGAGTATGGAGACACTGGTATGGCATACAGGTGAGATGTAAGGGTACATCTGCACTGAACGTGATCGACTCTGGAGCTTTTTCTGCTGTCAAGATTTGCTCCGATGGGATATGGGTATAACTGTCCCTCCGACCTGAGACTACCACAGTGACTTGCAAGCAACTCATTGCACTTAGGTACTGGACTACCTGAATTTCTAATTCAGTGACGGAAGGCTGCTGGGTGTAGTCAAGTACTTGACTTGTCGGTGCGTGTGTCAAGATGGGATTGACCACTCCAGTTAAGGAGCTGTGTACAGTCGTATTTCAATTTAGCAAAATCTTGGCCAGGATAGTCTTAGTGAGGAGTCACAAGACTATTTGAGTTGAGCATGATTCGGATGATCTGATCAGGGTTGACAGTTTAACCCTGACTCATCCTATACACAGGGGCCAAAAGGGATGAATTATACAGTAACCATATTCGCGTAGGTTCTGAATATTACAATTGCGACTATTTGACCTATATGGATGTCAGATACCATTGCTAGATGGTCACTTCGATTAGTATAAAAATTAGTTCCTGTACTACCAGCTTAGGTTCGAACCTGCAGGGTCACACACATTAGAGGTTCCTATCTGATCTGATGGCTGGTGAAGAGTTCCACTAGACTGAGACTCTTCGACCAAGAGTCCTAATGCTCGGAGACTCTGAGTCCTACATGTCTGGGACTTTGTGATCAAGAATCAGGATTCTCTGATCATGAGTTCCACACATTTTGGGTATCGGAGTCAAGAGTCCCACTATTTTGGGACTCTTCGATCAAGGTTTCATATCGATGGACTTTGATGCCCGATTGCCCATCGAATTTGGACTCAGTATTTATGAAAGATTTAATTAGTGATTTGATCACTAATAAACTCAATTTTATTGGGTAATTATTTTGGATCAAGTCCAATTGAATTGGATTCAGTTGGGTTTGATCCGATTAGGTTAAGAGTTGACCTAATCACCGAGGTGGTTTGGTCCCTGATCTGATCAGAGGTTGGACTTAGTCAATTCCTTATTTGATTAAGATTTTATTGAGCCTAATTAAGCTTAATTATATTGGATTTAACTTAATCTAATTGTGCCTAACCTATTTTAATAAGGTTGGTTCAATTAGGTTGATTTAATATTTGAAACCACTTTGACTTATCTCCCTACGCCACCTCACCCACCTGCGCCTACTTGAATTCATGAGAAACAAGTTCTCATGAATTTTCTCCCACGCAGAAGCCTTCCCACGCCCCTCTCTTGTGCACCATTTGAGTGGATAAAGATTGATTAGTTGGCCATTCAAATTCAAGTGATGTTTGAATTTGAATGAGCAACTAATCCCATGCGCCACCTTATCCACTTGTGCGTCACTTGGTCTACACGAGAAAAAGTTTCTCGTATAAACTCTCCATGCATAAAGAACCCACGCCCCCTTCTTCTCTCGCCTTGAGTGGATAAGGATAGGTTGGTTGGCATTTGAATTCAAATTCGATTTGAATTCAAGTGAGCAACCACCTAGCTTTATCCTCTCATGCAGTGAAGATGCGGTAAAGATGCGGTCTTGCACTGTTTTAAAAAGGGAAGAAAAGGTGGGGCTGTGGGGAAAATTTAGTGCAGGGGTAAAATGGTAATTTTAAAACTTTTTCAAAATCACTATTTTATAGTAAAAATTATTAATTAATATAATTAATTAACATAAATTTATCTTACATTAGGATCTAAATATGATATATAGCATGTATTTATTTAAATTTAAAATTTAAATTCGAAAAGTAAATACTTTACTGTAATGTGTTCAGAACACAATATCTTTGTGTGGATAGTAGATCGCCACAATCTGATCACCGTCGGGAGAGTCTGATCATCGCGATGCAGCCACACAGTGTGTCTGGCCTCTACGGATCATCCACAAGAAGCTCCCGGTCTGATCGACTCCTCACGAGTGCTAGCTCGTTGTGGAGCCCTTTTGACGGTCGATGCTGATCGAACTCCTTCGATCGATGTCTGTCAATTCTTCGGACACTCTAGATCATCAACAGACATGCTTGAGAGGATGTTGAAGATCTCTTTGAGATTTTGTGGGCTTACGACACTCGTAGCTCACTTTCTTACTTTCTCACCAGAAACTTTGCACCCATTTTTCTTTTTTTTCTTTCTTTTTCTCTTGGAAGGATATGGACTTCCTTCTCACGCACAAGACTTCTCATGCCCCAAAATTTTTCTCCAAAAATATTCTTCTTGCATGCCCCACTCTTCTCCTCCTTTTATAACAACGTAAAACGTCTTATCCAAAAGAAAGGATAAAGATGAGTAATTGCACATTTGAATTCAAATCAAATTTTGAATTCAAATGGACACCAACTGATCCCTTATCCACTAAAGGCATGAGGCATGGCTTAAATTATGCATAGAGTGATTTTATGAGAAACCTTTTCTCATGTAATAAATGGGACGTAAAAAAAGGGATAAGGTTCAAAGATTGATTACCCATTCAAATTCAAACTTTATTTTGAATTTGAATGGCCAACCAATCATCCTTATCCATTCATATGGCACATTAAAGTGGGGCATGGAGAGGGCTTGGTGTGAGGAAAAAATTCATGAGAAGTTCCTTCTTATGAATTCAAATAGGTGCAATGGAAGTGAGGTGGCGCATAGAGATTGGGTCAAGGTGGTTTAATTATTTAAACCAACCTAATTGAACCAAATAAGTTAGGTCCAATTAGACTAATTTAAATTCAACTAAATTAGGCTTAATTAGGCTCAATAAAATTTTAATCAAATCAAGAATTGATTAAGCCCAACCCCTGATCAAATCAGGAACCAAACCATCTCGATGATTAGGTCAACTCTTAACCTAATCGGGTCAAATCCAACTGAATCCAATTCAATTGGACTTGATCCAAAAATAATTACTCAATCAAATTGAGTTAATTAGTGATTAAATCACTAATTAAACCTATCACAAATATTGAGTCCAAATCCGATGGGCAATCAGGCATCAAAATTCATCGATATATAACCCTGATCGAAAAGTCCCAACCAGTGGGACTCTTGACCCCGGTACCCATAATGTGTGGAACTCATGATCAGAGAATCCTGATTCTCGATCACTGAGTCTCAAATATGTAGGATTCTACATCAGCCATCGGATCAGATAGAAACCTCTAATGTGTGTGACCCCACAGGTTCGAACCTAAGCCGGTAGCACAGGAACCAATTCCTGTACTAATCGAAGTGACCATCTAGCAATGGTACCCGACGTCCGGATAGATCGAAGAGTCACAATCGCAACACTCAGAACCTACATGAATATGGTTACTGTATAATTCATCCTTTTGACCCCTATGTTTAGGATGACTCAGGGTTAAACTGTCAACCCTGATCAGATCATCCGAATCGTGCTCAACTCAAACAGTCCTGTGACTCCTCACAAGGACTACCCTGGCCAAGGTTTTACTAAATTAAAACACGACTGTACATAGCTCCTAAACTGGAGTGGTCAATCCCATCTTAACACACACACCAACAAGTCAAGTACTTGACTACACCCAGCTGCCTTCCGTCACTGAATTAAAAATTCAGGTAGTCCAGTGCCTAAGTGCAGTGAGTTGCTTGCAAGTCACCGTGGCGGTCTCAGGTCGGAGGGATATTTATACCCATATTCCATCGGAGCAAATCTTGACAGCAGAAATAGCTCCAGAGTTGGTCACGTTTAGTGCAGATGTACCCTTACATATCACCTATATACCATACCAGTGTCTCCACACTCATTGGTTAAGAGGACAACCAACCTATATGGCACACAACGATCTATGCTTGATAAATATTGTCGTCCTTGGTAACAACGTATCATTTGGTCGTGAACAGATTTAAGGACTAAACGACAAATCTTCCTTTGTCGAGTCTAAATAGTCCTAAGAACTTCACCACAACATAGGAGTTCATTAGAAGATGAAATATTTTGTGATGAAAAATGCTAAAATAATTTTTATTAATTCATAATTTATGTACAAATATAAAAATGAGCACATCCATCAACAGACTGATGATTGACTTTGGAACACTATTCTCAACAATCTCCCACTTGGCCTAAAGTCAATCGGTGCAGTATCTAATACCCATCTTCGACTTGTAGTTGTCGAACTCCTTCACCGCAATGGCTTTAGTGAATGGGTCAGCCAGGTTCTCCTTCCCGTCGATCTTCTGAAGATCGACGTCACCTCGATCCATAATTTCTCGGATGAGATGGTAGCGACGCAGAATATGCTTCGTCCGCTGGTGTGCCTTTGGTTCCTTCACCTGAGCAATGGCTCCAGAGCTGTCACAGTATAGCAGAACTGGACCAACAGAACTGGACCAACAAAGGAGGGTGCTACTCGAGCTCAGTGATGAATTTTCTCAGCCACACCACTTCTTTGGCAGCATCTGATGCAGCGACATACTCCGCTTCACAAACTGAATCAGCCACTGTGTGCTGCTTGAAACTTTTTCAGCAGATAGCCCCACCATTAAGGGTAAAAATAAATCCCGACACACTTTTGCTGTCATCGTGATCAGACTGGAAACTAGAGTCTGTAAACCCTATAAGTCTCAAGTTCGATTCACCATAAACAAGCCACTGATCTTTAGTATTTTTTAAATACTTCAAGATGGTTTTAACAACCTTCCAGTGATTCTCCCCTGAATCAGATTGGTATCTACTCACTACCCCTAGTGAGTATGCCACATCTGGTCGTGTACATGTCATGGCGTATATGATAGATCCCACTGTCGAAGCATATAGAATCATACCCATATGCTCTCTTTCTTGAGGTGTTGTCGGACAATTCCTCTTCGAGAGAAAAATTTTATGGCCTATCGAAAGATAGCCTTTCTTGAAATTCTCCATGCTGAACCTCTTCAGTATAGTATCAATGTACGTGGATTGAGATAAACCAAGCAACTTTTTAGATCTATCTCTATAGATCCTCATCCCTAGGATGTAGGAAGCTTCTCCTAGATCCTTCATGGAGAACTCTGACGACAGCCAAATATTTATTTTCTGTAATGCAGGGACATCATTCCTGATTAAGAGAATATCATCCACATACAATACAAAAAATACTACTACTGGACTATTAGCCCACTTATAAATGCATGGCTCTTCTCCATTCTTAACGAAGCCATACGTCTTGATCGTCTTATCAAAATGTATGTTCCAACTCCGTGATGCCTGCTTAAATCTATAAATGGACCTCTGTAGCCTGCACACCTTAGACTCATCTGTGGATGTGAATCCTTCAGGTTGTATCATATACACCTCTTCATCTAGCTCTCCATTTAGAAAAGTTGTCTTCACATCCATCTGCCAGATTTCATAGTCCAGATAGGCAGCTATCGCAAGCATAATCTGAATGGATTTGAGCATTGCCACAGGAGAAAATGTCTCATCATAGTCTATACCATAACGTTGACGATATCCCTTGGCAACCAGACGGGCTTTATAGGTTTCCACCTTTCCGTCTGTGCCTCTCTTCCTCTTGAAGACCCACTTACACCCTATGGGTTTTACTCCTTCGGGTGGGTCAACCAATGTCCACACATCGTTGACCTTCATGGACTACATTTTAAATTTCATGGCCTCCAGCCATTTCTCAGAGTCGGCTCTCTGCATTGCATCCATATAGGTGATCGGATCCTCATCATTTTCATCAAGTTCAATAGGATCACCGTCCCGGACCAAGAAACCATAGTATCTGTCCGGTTAATGTGGTACTCTACCAGATCATCTTAAGGGTGCTTGAACAATGGGCTCTGGATCTAATCTAACCAAATCTGGTTCAGGTTCAGCAACTTGTGTCAGTTTTTTCACCTGTCGAACTTCGTCAAGTTCGATCTTAGAGGCAACAGTCCCTTCACCAAGGAACTTCTTTTCCAAAAAGATTGCCTTAAGGTTGACAAACACTTTTTGCTCATCAGCTAGGTAGAAGTAATACCTTTTGGTCTCTTTTGGGTACCCTATAAAATTACACTTGTCAGACTTAGGTCCAAGCTTGTCCGTAATTAAACGTTAAACATAAGCCGGACACCCCCAAACCCTAAGGTGCGAGAGTACTGGCTTACGTCCTATCCATATCTCATATGGCATTTTGGTTACAGACTTACTCGAAACTCTATTTAGAAGGTAACAAGCTGATTCGAGCGCATATTCCCAGAGGAAGATCGGCAGACCAGCAAACCCCATCATGGATCGAACCATGTCCAACAAGGTTCTATTTCTTCTTTCAGATACATCATTATGTTGTGGTGTTCCAGGAGGAGTCCACTGAGAGAGAATCCCATTCTCCCCAAGATATGTCAGAAAATCATTGGAAAGGTATTCACCTCCTCGATCAGATTGAAGAGTTTTAATATACTTTCCAGTTTGTTTTTCTACCTCATTTCGAAATAGTTTGAACATTTCAAATGACTCTGATTTATGCTTCATTAAATAGACATACCCATACTTTGATAGGTCATCTGTGAAGGTTATGAAGTAGAAATATCCACCTCTTGCACTTGAGCTCATGGGTCCACATACATCAGAATGTACCAGAGCCAAGAGTTCACTGGCTCGCTCACCTTTTCTAGTAAAAGGTGACTTGGTCATTTTACCAAGAAGACAGGACTCACAGGTTGGAAGTGATTCACAATCATCTACTTCAAAAATTTCTTCTTGAGCCAACCTATTTATCCTGTTCTTATTGATATGACCTAGCCTACAGTGCCAAAGGTAGACTTCTGACACATTATCTATTCTAGGACATTTACCAAAGGTTTGAACCACATTAACAGGTTGTGATAGAAAGTAAATTCCATTATTAAGTTGTCCAACAAACATTGTAACACCATTCAAAATGATATTGCAAATGTTTCCTTTTATTAAAAATTGATAACCGTTCATGGCCAAAAGGCCTACAGAAATAATATTTAATAAAAAGCTTAGACAATAGTGACATTTACTCAGAATTATATTTCAAGAATTGATTACAAAGTTCATGATTCCTAATGCTAGAACTGAAACTTTGCTTCCATCTCCAACGTTCAGGAATCTTTCACCTTCATCAAATCTCCTACTGACCTGCAGACCCTGCATCGAATTGCAAATATGATAAGGGCTTCCGATATCCAATACCCAGGCAGTAGTATCACAAATGAAAAAGTTGTAAGGTGTTATCATATAAGTACCTTGCTTCTTCTTCGGCCTGTTCGGGTCCAGTGAGGCAATGTATAGAGGACAGTTCCTCTTCCAGTGCCCTGCTTCTTGCAAAAGAAGCACTCCGCCTGGCTCTGGTCGGGCTTACGCTTCTTGGTCTGACCCTGTGCAGACGTCCCAGCATGCGGCTGCACCTTCTTGTTCTTCTTCTTCTTGTTCTTCTTCTACCCTTTCTTAAAGGGTCGACGACCAGAAGAAGACCCTCCCACAACATTCATCGACTCCTTATGGAGCTGGTGATCCTTCTCAAAGTTCTGCAGCAACCCCAACAAGCCGTGGTAGTTCACTGCAGGCTTTATCATCCGAAAATGAGTAAGGAAGGGAAGGAAGGACTTGGGCAATGAATTAAAGATCGCATCCTTATCGAGCTGCTCGTGCAAGGGAAAACTCAGTTTACTTAGGCGGTCAATCATTTCGATCATGTACAGTACATGATTAGTGAATGAGGCCCCATCTCTCATCCGAGCATTGAAAATGACACAACTAGTTTTGTGCCTTTCAACGTCGTCAGGCATGCTAAAGGAGTCATTCAACATTTGAAGCATCTCCTGTGGCTGGGCATTCTCGAACCTATGATTGAATTCATCATTCACTGCCGCCAGCATAATGCATCGAACGGTATTGCTGTCGTTGAACCACTTTTGATAAGTGTCTCGGACCGTCCCTCTAACGTTCGGGGCTGGCTCCTCAGGTGCCGGATCCGTTACTACATAAAGGATCCGCTCATGCTCAAGGATGATTTTTATTTTTTGATACCAGCTATCGAAATTAGGTCCCATGAGCTTGTCATTATCTAATAATGATCGGAGGGACAGGGTGGTGGCCATAGTTGCATAAAGAAAAATCAGACCTCTATTAGTACATAAATTATAAATACTAAAGACTTGGACTTTAGTCTAAAGTTTCTCCCAGTATTTTTACGAACTGGTACCCTCAACCTCCAATTCGAGGAATTACTTTAATTTCTTAGTGGGTACTAGAATCCACACAGACTACACACGAGCCCAACCTTGGTTGGTCAACCCATGTGCATCTATGGGTAGGTTCATAACCAGTTGTTTCTCTAAACAACTTTTAGTAATTGATTTTGCCCCAGAACCTAATCAGTAGGCTTTGGCCTCCACTGAAAAGATCTGGTTAGGTTCAACCATTAACATGATTTGATTTGGTGAATCGGACCAATAAATGATCAGGCCCGACTTTGATTGGCCAACCTGACCACCATCAGAAAGACTCAAATCAAATTATTATATTATGAATGATAATTTCATTAGTCAATAAGCACCAGGCCTTTGGGCCTCCAATGATTATTAAACTAATGGACTCATTATCACTCACTTAATGGGAGGCTATGACTTAGTTATCAATATAACTTAATCATTTTTAGGGACCTAATAATTTTTGAAAATTTTATTAAAGGATAGATGAGAAGAAAATATCCAGCCAATTTCAATTCTCCCACTGACTTCACCAAGTCAGATTAAAAAAAGATTTAATTAAAGCTGGCATTAGGAGCACCTAAATCAGTCAAACTGATTTACCTAATGATATGGGTGAGCCCTAATCTCCAAGTGATCTAATCAAAACCTAATTCACCAGGTTGGCCAGGTAAATGAGATCAGTGGTGGGGATAAGCCATTAACTCATCAGAGATCGAATCACTGCGAGTAGCTCCCGCTTAAAAAACACTGGTCAAAATGCCAAACTTACCTTAGACACCAACCGGTTCATTAGTTTTAATTTGTTCAACTTATTAAATAGGGTTCCACCACGTAGCCATGAATTAAGTCCATCTTGGTCTAGTTAAAGACATGGACACATTCAACTACAACTATTGGAGTTAAGTCTAGAGTATCCTTGACCTAATCTAATTCAACTTTTAATTAGATTTGACCAATTACTCTAATTTAGTCTATTTCTTTAAGCTAACCTTAGGTCTAACCTAATTATGGACCTAATCCATCTAACCCATTGACCCACAAGTTTATGCAATTGTCTTAGATCTTAATTCATAATTCTAGACCTACTAAACAACACTTAATTCTTTTAAATAAGTATTTGGGCTGATGGGTTAGGGTTTTGCATTTCGAAAATAATTTTCAAATTTGAAAAGTTTTATTTTCTGTTCACCAAATATGTTGACTCATTTCATAAATAGATCAGCACATTTCATAAATAGAAATCCTATTGCTAATTACATAACAGAAAATAACTCAATCAAAATAAATCATATATATTCCTTTAGATTTAATCTAACACATTCATGATAAATTTTACAATTGAATCTTTACAATTAATTCCTTTCACTGCTTCATCTGCATGGGATATAATTGCAGCGGCACCCCTACCGCCATAGGAGACCCCATCGAATGGGAGGAGAGGGCCTTTAAACCCTGCTTTTCTCCTATGATCGGACGGCCATGGTAACCAACCCAATTTGATTACTTACTACTTGGATCAAGTATATCTAAATATATCAATTTTAAAATTTAATTTTCAAATTTTAAATTTTAAATTTTGAATTTTAAATTTCAAATTTCAAATAAATTTTAAATTTTTGAATTTTAAATTTCAAATTTCAAATTTAAACTTTTAGATTACAACTTAATCTATGCATGTAAATATATATATCATATCTAAGAACCCGCTCTGATACCATTTGTGAGAAAAATTCAGTACAGGGGTAAAATGGTAATTTTAAAACTTTTTAAAATCACTATTTTACAGTAAAAATTATTAATTAATTTAATTAATTAATATAAATTTATCCTACACTAGGATCTAAATATGATATATAGCATATATTTATTTAAATTTAAAATTTAAATTCAAACAGTAAACACTTTACTGTAATGTGTTCATAACACAATACCCTTGTGCGGGTAGTAGATCGCTGCAAACTGATCACCGTCGGGAGAGTCTGATCATCGTGATGCAGCCACACAGTATGTCTGACCTCTGTGGATCATCCACATGAAGCTTCCGGTCTGATCGACTCCTCACGAGTGCTAGCTCGTTGTGGAGTTCTTTTGACGGCCAATGCTGATCGAACTCCTTCGATCGATGTCTGTCGATTCTTTGGATACTTCAGATCATCAATAGATGTACTTGAGAGGATGTTGAAGATCTCTCTGAGATTTTTTGGGCTCACGACACTCGTAGCTCACTTTCTCACTTCCCAAACCCCAGGCTAAAACTCTAGGGAACTCATCGGAAACCTTGCACCCACTTTTCTTTCTTTTCTTTCTTTTTCTCTTAAAAGGATATGGACTTCCTTCTAACGCACAAGACTTCTCATGCCCCAAAATTTTTCTCCAAAAATCTTCTTCTTGCATGCCCCACTCTTCTCCTCCTTTTATAACAACGTCAAACATCTTATCCAAAAGAAAGGATAAAGATGAGTAATTGCACATTTGAATTCAAATCAAGTTTTGAATTCAAATGGACACCAACTCATCCCTTATCCACTAAAGGCGTGAGGCATGGCTTAAATTGTGCATGGAGTGATTTCATGAGAAACTTTTTCTCATGTAATAAATGAGGCGTATAAAAAGGGATAAGGTGCAAAGATTGATTGCCCATTCAAATTCAAACTTTATTTTGAATTTGAATGGCCAACCAATCATCCTTATCCATTCATATGGCACATTAAAGTGGGGCGTGGAGAGGGCTTGGTGTGAGAAAAAAATTCATGAGAAGTTCCTTCTCATGAATTCAAATGGGCGCAATGGAAGTTAGGTGGCACATGGAGATTGGGTCAAGGTGGTTTAATTATTTAAACCAACCTAATTGAACCAAATAAGTTAGGTCCAATTAGACTAATTTAAACTCAACTAAATTAGGCTTAATTAGGCTCAATAAAATCCTAAACAAATCAAAAATTGATTAAGCCCAACCCTTGATCAAATCAGGGACCAAACCATCTCGACGATTAGGTCAACTCTTAACCTAATCGGGTCAAACCCAACTGAATCCAATTCAATTGGACTTGATCCAAAAATAATTATTCAATCAAATTGAGTTAATTAGCGATAAAATCACTAATTAAACCTCTCATAAATACTGAGTCCAAATCCGATGGGCAATCAGGCATCAGAATTTATCGATATGTAACCCTGATCAAAAAGTTCCAACTAGTGGGACTCTTGACCCCAGTACCCATAATGTGTGGAACTCGTGATCAGAGAATCCTGATTCTCGATCACTGAGTCTCAAATATGTAGGATTCTACATCAGCCATTAGATCAGATAGGAACCTCTAATATGTGTGACCCCACAGGTTCGAACCTAAGCTAGTAGCACAGGAACCAATTCTTGTACTAATCGAAGTGACCATCTAGCAATGGTACCCGACATCCGGATAGGTCGAAGAGTCGCAATCGCAACACTCAAAACCTACATGAATATGGTTACTGTATAATTCATCTTTTTGACCCCTGTGTTTAGGATGACTCAAGGTTAAACTGTCAATCCTGATCAGATCATCCGAATCATGCTCAACTCAAACAGTCCTGTGACTCCTCACAAGGACTACCCTGGCCAAGGTTTTGTTAAATTGAAACATGACTGTACACAGTTCCTAAACTGGAGTGGTCAATCCCATTTTGTCACACGCACCGACAAGTCAAGTACTTACTACACCCACAGCCTTCCATCACTGAATTAAAAAATCAGGTAGTCCAGTGCCTAAGTGCAGTGAGTTGCTTGCAAGTCACCGTGGCAGTCTCAGGTCGGAGGGATATTTATACCCATATTCCATCGGAGTAAATTTTGACAGCAGAAATAGCTCCAAAGTCGGTCACGTTCAGTGTAGATGTATCCTTACATCTCACCTGTATGTCATACCAGTGTCTCCACACTCATTGGTTAAGAGGACAACCAACCTATATGGCACACAACGACCTATGCTTGATAAATGTTGTCGTCCTTGGTAACAACGTATCATTTGGTCACGAACAGATTTAAGGACTAAAGGATAAATCTTCCTTTGTCGAGTCTAAATAGTCCTAAGGACTTCACCACAACATAGGAGTTCATTAGATGATGAAACATTTTGTGATGAAAAATACCAAAAAAAATTTTATTAATTCATAATTCATGTACAAATACAAAAATGAGCACAACCGTCAACAGACTGACGATTGGCTTTGGGATACTATTCCCAATAGGGGCATGCACACAACTTTCTGAGAGAGAAAGGGTGGTGTGAGAAAGGCCTTCTGCGTGAGAAAAGAAAAGAAAAGAAGAGAGAAAGGGCACGGGATCTTTTGTGAGTACCCTAGGGTTTCTGCCTAGGGTTCGGGAAGTGAGAAGGTGAGCTACGAATATCGTGAGTCCACCAAACTTCAGGGAGAGCTTCATCAACCTCTCTACTATCTTTGTTGATGATTCAGAGCATCCAAAGAATCGACAGATATCGATTGAAGGAGTTCGATCAGCATCAGCCGTCGAAAGTGTTCTACAATGAACTAGCATTCGTGAGGAGCCGATCAGATTGAAAGCTTCGTGTGGATGATCCATGGAGGCCAGACATACTATATGGCTGTATTGCAATGATCAGACCTTTCTGACAGTGATCAAACTGCAGCGATCGACTACCTGCACGAAGGTAATATATTCTGAACACATAACAGTAAAATATTTACTGTAGAAGTTTAAAATTTCAAATTTAAATGCATGCTATATATAACATATTTAGATCCTTGTGTAGGGTTAACATATGTTAATTAATTAGATTAATTAATAATTTTCACTGTAAAATTATAATTTTAAAAAAAAAATAAAATTATCATTTTACCTCTACACTCAAATCACCACAAATAGTATCAGAGCAGGTTCTAAAATATGATATACATTTGCATGCGTAGATTAAGTAGTAATCTAAAAGTTTAAATTTGAAATTTAAAATTTAAAATTTATTTAAAATTTTAAATTTATAATTCAAAATTTAAAATTCAAAATTTGAAATTTAAAATTCAAAAATTTGAAATTTGAAATTTATTTGAAATTTGAAATTCAAAATTTAAAATTTAAAATTTAAAATTTAAATTTTGAAATTGATATATTTAGATATACTTGATCCAAGTAGCAAGTAGTCTAATTGGGTTGGTTGCCATGGTCATCCGGTCATAGGAGAAAAGTAGGGTTTAAAGACCCTCTCCTCCCATTCGATGGGATTCTCCTATGGCGGTAGGGGTGCCGAGCGATTATATCCCATGTAGATGAAGCAGCGAAAGGACTTAATTGTAAAGGTTCAATTGTAAAATTTATCATGAATGTGTTAGATTAGATCTAAAGGAATATTCATGATTTATTTTGATTGAGTTATTTTCTGTTATGTAATTAGCAATAGGATTTCTATTTATGAAATGTGCTGATCTATTTATGAAATGAGTCAACACATTTGGTGAATAGAAAATAAAATCTTTCAAATTTAAAAATTATTTTCGAAATACCAAACCCTGACCCATCAGCCCAAATACTTAATTAAAAGAATTAAGTATTGTCTAGTTGGTCTAGAATTGTGAATTAAGACCTAAAATAATTGTATAAACTTGTGGGTCAATGGGTTAGATGGATTAGATCCATAATTGGGTTAGACCTAAGGTTAGCTTAAAGAAATAGACTAAATTAGAGTAATTGGTCAAATCTAATCAAAAGTTGAATTAGATTAGGTCAAGGATACTCTAGACTCAACTCCAATAGTTGTAGTTGAATGGATCCATGTCTTTAACTAGACCAAGATGGACTTAATTCATGGCTATGCGGTGAAACCCTATTTACTAAGTTGATCAAATTAAAACTAATGAACCAGTTGGTGTCTAAGGTAAGTTCGGCAGTCTGACCAGTGATTTTTAACTAGGAGCTACTCGCATTGATTCGATCTCTGACGAGTTAATGGCATATCCCTTCCACTGATCTCACTTATCTGGCCAACCTGGTGAGTTAGGTTTTAATTAGATCACTTGGTGATTAGGGCTCACCCATGTCATTAGGTAAATCAGTGTGACTGATTTAGGTGCTCCTAATGCCGGCTTTAATTAAATCCTTTTTAATCTGACTTGAAGAAGTCAGTGGGTGGATTGAAATTGGCTGGTTAATTTCTTCTCTTCTATCCTTTAATAAAATCCTCAAAAATTATTAGATCCCTAAAAATGATTAAGTTATAGTGATAACTAAGTCATAGCCTCCCATTAAGTGAGTGATAATGAGTCCATTAGTTTAATAATCACTGGAGGCCCAAAAGCCTAGTGCTTATTGACTAATGGAATTATCATTCATAATATGATCATTTGGTTGAGTCTTTCTGATGGTGGTCAGGTTGGCCGGCCAAAGTCGGGCCTGATCATTTATTGATCAGATTCACCAAATCAAGTCATGTTAATGGTTGGACCTAACCAGATCTTTTCAGTGGAGGCCAAAGCCTACTGATTAGGTTCTGGGGCAAAAATCAATTACTAGAAGTTGTTTAGAGAAATAATTGGTTATGAACCCACCCATAGATGCACATGGATTGACCAGCCAAAGTTGGGCTCGTGTGTAGTCTGTGTGGATTCTAGTACCCACTAAGAAATTAAAGTAATTCCTCGAATTGAAGGTTGAGGCTACCAGTTCGTAAAAATACTGGGAGAAACTTTAGACTAAAGTCCAAGTCTTTAGTATTTATAATTTATGTACTAATAGAGGTCTGATTTTCCTTTATACAGCTATGGCCACTACCCTGTCCCTCCGGTCATTATTAGATAATGACAAGCTCATGGGACCTAATTTTGATAGATGGTATCAAAAATTAAAAATCGTCCTTGAGCATGAGTGGATCCTTTATGTAGTAACGGATCCGGCACTTGAGGAGCCAGCCCCGAATGCTAGAGGGACGGTCCGAGACACTTACCAGAAGTGGCTCAACGACCGCACCACCGTTCGGTGAATAATGCTGGTGGCAATGAATGATGAGTCCAGCCGCAGGTTCGAGAATGCCCAGCCGCAGGAGATGCTTCAAATGTTGAACGACTCCTTTGGCATGTCTGATGATGTTGAAAGGCACAAAACTAGTTGTGCCATTTTTAATACTTGGATGAGGGATGGGGCCTCAGTCACTGATCATGTACTGTACATGATCGAAATGATTGAGCGTCTAAGTAAACTGGGCTTTCCCTTGCACGAGCAGCTCGGTAAAGATACGATCCTTAATTCTTTGCCCAAGTCCTTTCTCCCCTTCCTTACTCATTTTCGGATGACAAAACCTGTAGTGAACTACCACGGCTTGTTGGGGTTGCTGCAGAACTTTGAGAAGGACCACCAACTCCATAAGGAGTCAGTGAATGTTGTGGGAGGGTCTTCTTTTGGTCGTCGACCCTTTAAGAAAGGGAAGGAGAACAAGAAGAAAAAGAATAAGAAGGTGCAGCCGCATGCAGGGATGTCTGCATAGGGTCAGACCAAGAAGCGCAAGCCCGACCAGAGCCAGGCGGAGTGCTTCTTTTGTAAAAAATAGGGGCACTGGAAGAGGAATTATCCTCTATACATTGCCTCCTTGGACCCAAACAGGCCGAAGAAGAAGCAAGGTAATTATATGATAACACCTTACAACTTTTTCATTTGTGATACTACTGCCTGGGTATTGTATATCCGAAGCCCTTATCATATTTGTAATTCGATGCAGGGTCTGCAGGTCAGTAGGAGATTTGATGAAGGCGAGAGGTTCCTGAACGTTTGAGATGGAAGCAAAGTTTCAATTCTAGCTTTAGGAATCATGAACCTTGTAATCAACTCTCGTAATGTAATTCTGAGTGAATGTCACTATTATCCAAGTTTTTTATTAAATATTATTTCTGTAGGCTTTTTGGCCATGTACAGTTATAAATTTTTAATAAAAAAAAATATTTGCAATATCATTTTGAATGATGTTACAATATTTGTTGGACAACTAAATAATAGAATTTACTTACTATCACAGCCTGTTAATATGGTTCAAACCTCCGATAAATACCCTAGAATGGATAATATGTCAGAAGTCTACCTTTGGCACTGTAGGCTAGGTCATTTTAATAAGAACAGGATAAACAGGTTGGCTCAAGAAGGAATTCTTGAAGTTAGTGATTGTGAATCACTTCCAACCTGTGAGTCCTGTCTTCTTGGGAAGATGACCAAATCACCTTTTACTGGAAAAGGTGAGCGAGCCAGTGAACTCTTGGGTCTGATACATTCTGATGTATGTGGACCCATGAGCTCAATTGCAAGAGGTGAATATTTCTACTTCATAACCTTCATAGACGACCTATCGAGGTATTTGTATGTCTACTTAATGAAGCATAAGTCGGAGTCGTTTGAAATATTCAAACTATTTCGAAATGAGGTAGAAAAATAAACTGAGAAGTGTATTAAAACTCTTCGACCTGATCGAAGAGGTGAATACCTTTCCAATGACTTTCTGACATATCTTGGGGAGAATAGGATTCTCTCTCAATAGACTCCTCTTGGAACATCACAGCATAATGGTGTGTCTGAAAGGAGAAATCGGACCTTGTTGGACATGGTTCGATCCATGATGGAGTTTGCTGGTCTGCCGATCTTCCTCTGGGGATATACACTCAAATCGGCTTGTTACCTTCTAAATAGGGTTCCGAGTAAGTCTGTAATCAAAATGCCTTATGAGATATGGATACGACGTAAGCCAGTACTCTCGCACCTTAGGGTTTGAGGGTGTTCGGCTTATGTTAAACGTTTAATTACGGACAAGCTTGGATCTAGGTCTGACAAGTGTTATTTCATAGGGTACCTAAAAGAGACCAAAGGGTATTATTTCTACCTAGCTGATGAGCAAAAGGTGTTTGTCAGCCTTAAGGCAATCTTTTTAGAAAAAAAGTTCCTTGGTGAAGAGACTGTTGCCTCTAAGGTCGAACTTGAGGAAGTTCGGCAGGTGGAAAAACTGACACAAGTTGCTGAACTTGAACCGAATTTGGTTAGATTAGATCTGGAGCCCATTGTTCCTGCACCCTTAAGACGGTCTGGTAGAGTACCACGTCAACCGGATAGATACTATGGTTTCTTGGTCTGGGACAGCAATCCTGTCGAACTTGATGAAAATGATGAGGATTCGATCACCTACATGGATGCAATGCAGAGACCTGACTCTGAGAAATAGCTAGAGACCATGAAATCCAAAATGGAGTCCATGAAGGTCAACGATGTGTGGACATTGGTTGACTCACCCGAAGGAGTAAAACCCATAGGGTGTAAGTGGGTCTTCAAGAGGAAGAGGAGTGCAGATGGAAAGGTGGAGACCTATAAAGCCCGTCTGGTTGCCAAGAGATATCATCAACGTTATGGAATAGACTATGATGAGATATTTTCTCCTATGGCAATGCTCAAATCCATTCGGATTATGCTTGCGATAGCTGTCCATCTGGACTATAAAATCTGACAGATGGATGTGAAGACAGCTTTCCTAAACGGAGAGCTGGATGAAAAGGTGTATATGATACAACCTAAAGGGTTCACATCCACAGATGAGTCTAAGGTGTGCAGGCTACAGAGATCCATTTATGGACTTAAGCAGGCATCCCGGAGTTGGAACATACATTTTGATAGGACGATCAAGACGTATGGTTTCGTTAAGAAAGGAGAAGAGCCTTGCATTTATAAGTGGGCTAATTATCCAGTAGTGATATTTCTTGTATTGTATGTGGATGACATTCTCTTAATCGAAAATGATGTCCCTGCATTACAGGGAATAAAGATTTGACTGTCGTCACAGTTCTCCATGAAGGATCTAGGAGAAGCTTCCTACATCCTAGGGATGAGGATCTATAGGGATAGATCTAAAAGGTTGCTTGGCTTATCTCAGTCTATGTACATTGATACTATGCTGAAGAGGTTCAGCATGGAGAATTTCAAGAAAGATTATCTACCGATAGGCCATGAAATTTCTCTCTCGAAGAAGAATTGTCCGACAACACCTCAAGAGAGAGAGCATATGGGTAGAATTTCATATGCTTCGACAGTGAGATCTATCATGTACGCCATGACATGTACACGATCAGATGTGGCATACTCACTAGGGGTAGTGAGTAAATACCAATCTGATCTAGGGGAGAATCACTGGAAGGTTGTTAAAACCATCCTGAAGTATTTTAAGAAATACTAAGGATCAGTGGCTTGTTTATGGTGAATCAGACTTGAGACTTATAGGATTTATAGACTTTAGTTTTCAGTCTAATCACGATGACAGTAAGAGTGTGTCGGAATTTATTTTTATCCTTAATGGTGGGGCTGTCTGCTGGAAGAGTTTCAAGCAGCACACTGTGGCTGATTCAATTTGCAAGGCAGAGTATGTCGCTACATCAGATGCTGTCAAAGAAGTGGTGTGGCTGAAAAAATTTCTCACCGAACTCGGAGTAGCACCCTCCCTTGTTGGTCCAGTTCTGCTCTACTGTGACAACTCTGGAGCCATTACTCAAGCGAAGGAACCGAAGGCACACCAGCGGACGAAACATATTATGCACCGCTACCATCTTATCTGAGAAATCATGGATAGAGGTGACGTCGACCTTCAGAAGATCGACGGAAAGGAGAACCTGGTCGATCCATTCGCTAAAGCCATTGCGGTGAAGGAGTTTGACGACTTCAAGTCGAAGATGGGTATTAAATACTGCACCGATTGGCTTTAGGTCAAGTGGGAGATTGTTGGGAATAGTGTCCCAAAACCAATCGTCAGTCTGTTGACAGTTGTGCCCTTTCTTGTATTAGTATATGAATTATAAATTAATAAAAGTTATTTTGATATTTTTCATCATAAATTATTTCATCTTCTAATGAACTTCTGTGTTGTGGTGAAGTCCTTAGGACTATTTAGACTCGACAAAGGAGGATTTGTCGTTTAGTCCTTAAATCTGTTCGCGACCAAATGATACGTTGTTACCAAAGACAACAACGTTTATCAAGCATAGGTCATTGTGTGCCATATGGGTTGGTTGTCCTCTTAACCAAGGAGTGTGGAGACACTGGTATGACATACAGGTGAGATGTAAGGGTACATCTACACTGAACGTGACCGACTCCGAAGCTTTTTCTGCTGTCAAGATTTGCTCCAATGGGATATGGGTATAACAATCCCTCCGACCTGAGACTGCCACAGTGACTTGCAAGCAACTCACTGCACTTACGCACTGGACTATCTGAATTTCTAATTCAGTGATGGAAGGCTACTGGGTGTAGTCAAGTACTTGACTTGTCGGTGCGTGTGTCAAGATGGGATTGACCACTCCAGTTCAGGAGCTGTGTACAGTCATGTTTCAATTTAGCAAAATCTTGGCCAGGGTAGTCTTAGTGAGCAGTCACAGGACTGTTTGAGTTGAGCATGATTCGGATGATCTGATCAGGGTTGACAGTTTAACCCTGACTCGTCCTATACACAGGGGTCAAAAGGGATGAATTATACAGTAACCATATTCGCGTAGGTTCTGAATATTACGATTGTGACTATTTGACCTATCCGAACGTCGGCTACCATTGCTAGATGGTCACTTCGATTAGTACAGAAATTGGTTCCTGTGCTACCAGCTTAGGTTCTAACCTGCGGGGTCACACACATTAGAGGTTCCTATCTGATCTGCTGGCTGGGGAAGAGTCTCACTGGACTGGGACTCTTCGATCAAGAGTCCTAATACTCGGAGACTCTGAGTCCTACATGTATGAGACTCTGTGATCGAGAATCAGGATTCTTTGATCATGCGTTTCACACATTTTGGGTACCGGGGTCAAGAGTCCCACTATTTTGGGACTCTTCGATCAAGGTTTCATATCGATGGACTTTGATGTCCGATTGCCCATCGGATTTGGACTCAGTATTTATGAGAGGTTTAATTAGTGATTTGATTATTAATTAACTCAATTTGATTGAGTTATTATTTTTGGATCAAGTCCAATTGAATTGGATTCAGTTCGGTTTGATCCGATTAGGTTAAGAGTTGACCTAATCGCCGAGGTGGTTTGATCCCTGATCTGATCAGGGGTTGGGCTTAGTCAATTTCTGACTTGATTAAAATTTTATTGAACCTAATTAAGCTTAATTGTGTTAGGTTTAACTTAGTCTAATTGTGCCTAACCTATTTTAATAAGGTTGGTTCAATTAGGTTGATTTAATATTTGAAACCACTTTGACTTATCTCCCTGCGCCACCTCACCCACCTGTGCTTATTTGAATTCATGAGAAATAAGTTTTCATGAATTTTCTCCCACACAGAAGCCTTTCCATGCCCCTCCCTTGTGCACCATTTGAGTGGATAAAGATTGATTAGTTGGCCATTCAAATTCAAATGATGTTTGAATTTGAATGAGCAACTAATCCCATGCGCCACCTTATCCACTTGTGCGCCACTTGCTCTACACGAGAAAAAGTTTCTCGTGCAAACTCTCTACGCACAAAGAACCCACACCCCCTTCTTCTCTCACCTTGAGTGGATAAGGATAGGTTGGTTGGCATTTGAATTCAAATTCGATTTGAATTCAAGTGAGCAACCACCTAGCTTTATCCTCTCACGCGGTGAAGACGCGGTAAAAATGTGGTCTTGCACTATTTTAAAAAAGGAAGAGAAGGTGGAGCATGCGCACGACTTCTGAGAGAGAAAGGGTGGCATGAGAAAGGCCTTCTGTGTGAGAAAAGAAAAGAAAAGAAAAGAAGAGAGAAAGGGCGCAGGATCTTTTGTGAGTACCCTAGGATTTCTGCCTAGGGTTCGGGAAGTGAGAAGGTGAGCTATGAGTATCGTGAGTCCATCAAACTTTAGAGAGAGCTTCATCAATCTATCTACTATCTCTACTGACGATCTAGAGCATCCGAAGAATCGACAGACATCGATCGAAGGAGTTCGATCAGCATCAGCCGTTGAAAGAGTTCTGCAACGAACTAGCATTCGTGAGGAGCCGATCAGATCGAGAGCTTCATGTGGATGATCCGTAGAGGTCAGACATACTGTGTGGCTATATTGCAATGATCAGACCTTTTCGATGGTGATCAGACTGCAGCAATCGACTATCTGCACGAAGGTAATATGTTTTGAACACATAACAGTAAAATATTTACTGTAGAGGTTTAAAATTTTAAATTTAAATATATGCTATATATATCATATTTAGATCCTTATATAGGGTTAATACATGTTAATTAATTAGATTAATTAATAATTTTCACTGTAAAATTATAATTTTAAAAAAATTTTAAAATTATCATTTTATCCCTGCACTTAAATCACCATAGATCTATACTCAATAAATGCTATCATCCTAGTAATAGCATATCATTTGATTATGAACTAGATTTAAAGGCTAAATGATATATCCTCCTATAACGATTAGGATAGACTTCATCATAATAATTAGAGTTTATTAAGAAGATGTACACTACTTTGAGATAAAAAAATTAAATAATAATTTTATTAATTTATCAATTTATATATATTTATATTTATTAGCATAACCGTCAATAGGCTAATGATTGACTTTGGGATATAATTTTTAATAGATTTCATATCTATAATCATATTCGAGATGCAGGATGATCGTAGGATCGAATTACATGGTAACTCACCACTGAAGGATATTTTTGATATTTTTATCAAAATTTTATATCTTTTGGATAGGCATGATACGTTGTTAGATGTCAATCTTGTCTTATAGGTTTGATTGAATTAAAGAGTTTAATTTGATTACCAATTAGAAAGAATTGTAATTGCTGAAATTAGGTTAGCTCGATTGAACCAAATCAGTTAGATTGGATTCTAATCAAATTTGGTTAACTTGCACCCGAACCTACTACTGGCTAGATATAGAATCCAATGGATCACATACAAAAGATATTAATCAAGGATCTAATTAGATTAAATCATGTTTGCAAGATGAACATGCTAGCATATATTGAAAACCCTAACTCCTAGTTTCGAATTGGATTCGAAATTGGTTCTGAATTGAGCTAATTAAATCTAATTAAACTCAAACCAAATTTGAGTCTTAGGTTAACTCTTGGCTGGTTGAGCCAAGGTGTTGGTGCCATGAACCAAGCATCCCATGTGTTAGAAATTTTCTCTCTGACATGTGGTGTATTTTTTGCATGCACAGAATTTTGGTTGGGATCCCATGGGATGGGATGACCCTTTCTTAATCCTTATCCATTTGTTCCACAGTGAAATATTTTGTGAGGATTTCAAATCTTAATTTAGGTGCAGAGGAGTCCTTTTGTGGTTGAAATACTTCATGGGATATCATAGGAAATTGGATAAGTCTTGAACCATAGCCGGCCCTCCTTATCTTTGGTGCCACTTGGACTTATAGAGCCCAAGTGGTTAAAATCTCTTAAAACCTCCGCTCCCTTCTTATTTTTCCATGCCTAATATGAAGTTGGCACCACTATTTTGAGCCCTTGGATGGCCATGGAGTGCTGATCAATGGTGGAAAAAAATGGTGCCCAAGTTAAGTCTCGCGACGCATGAAAAAATATTGAAAAATTATTTCTTCAAAGAGTCCTTCTACACAAAGCAACTCTTGAAAATAATTCAGATGATTTTCACATGTTATGGGAACTTGGACTAGCGTGAGATGATGTGGTTGGGTGTGAGATCAGAAGAGGAGGCATGAGATATTTCGAGGATGGGGCGTGAGTTGATCCGATGGCACCCTATCACTAACTATAAACAGGTTGGTGCACCGAGGACTTCAGATCATCCAAATCCTTTCTTTCTGACAATCTTTCCCTATTATCCAATTATTTTTTTCCTTCTCTTATTAGGATGAGTCCTAAAATAGTAAGGACAAGTCCGATCTTGGGACAAAGGCCTAGAAAAAAAATTAAGAAAAATAAGGAGAAAAGAAAGCAAGGATAAGGCAAGGCTAGAAGAAAGTGAGGAAGCCCTAAGGTTCTGTTGTCTAGAAAAGTTCTTGAACAGAGAATCCAGAGAGAAGAACCTATCTAAAGGAGAGAGTGTCTTGATTAAAGCCATGTATGGATCATCATTAGAGGGTGAACACTTGGATGCCTAGCAGAAGTTCTGCCAGAATTTGGATATAGCACAACAAGTATTTTTTTATACATTCAATTATATTATGAAAATATTTTATATGATTGTTAATCATCAAGGAGGTCCTGATTTAGGATTTAATATTTAGGATTTCTTAGTTTAAATTTTTGAAATCTGTGCTTCTGCTGTACCATCATAATCCTACAAAAATCACTAGTGAGGTATTCACCTTCTCGGTCTGACCAAAGAGTTTTAATACTCTTTACAGTCTATTTTTCCACTTCATAATGGAATCGTTTGAATATTTCAAATAATTTAGATTTGTGCTATGTAAGGTTGATGTACCCATACCTCGATAGATCGTCTGTAAATGTAATGAAGTAATATTATCCTCCTCTGATAGCTATGTTCATGGGTCCATATACATTACTATATATTAGACTTAAAACATCATTGACTCGTTCATCTTTTTCTTTAAAAGGTGACTTGATCATCTTACTAAGTAGACCGGATTCATAGGTCAATAATGATTCATAATCATTGATTTCAAGGATACCCTCCTTAATGAATCTGTCTATCCTGTTCTTGTTTACATGACCTAGTCTACAATGCCAAAAATAGGAACCACTGATATTATCTATCCTAGGGTGTTTATTCGAAGTATATATTACACCAATAGGCTATGATAATATATGGATGCCATATTTTAATTGTTCACACATTATTGTAGTATCATTTGCTAGTCCAATTTGGTGGGCATTTGGGTCAGGTCAAGCCACCTGGAAGCAGCCAAAAAAAGGCACTATATCTAGTGTACACGCCAAATAACTAAGAGTCCAGCTTAAGAAGGACTCTTGGTGCTAATATGCAGAATGCATGCGCACTTTATTTGTGGCATGGAGAAGGACTGAGAATCCTTCTGTTTTGGGCCTCTATTTTTTATGACAAGTAGATCAGATGATGAGCCACCTAGCACATTTTTTGAAGTATAAAAAATCTACCAGATTGTGTGTGAAAAAATTGCTCGAAACATTGCTGTGCATGCGATAGTTTTTTCTGGATGTGCGAAGGGATGCGAAGACTCCTTCTATTTAGGGAGTCTTAAGCAACTTTTTATCTGATAATTTTTGTGATAAGGATCAGTTTTAAGTGCTGATCACATGGTAAAAATTTAAAAAATTATTAGATTAAGAAAGGTTGCTTTTTACACCCTTTTCTGGGCGTACGCGCGCACGATAGGGAGAAGGTGTTTGCACGTCTCTTCGGTGAAGAATCCTTCTCACATATCAACTCTTATCCAAATAACATGTCATTTGGTGATGGTCTTTCTATTTGAATAAAGGTTTATGTGGTAAAATTTTACGCTAATCTAATGTGTGAAGAGATGTGAAAAGCATTTCATTCTGGGCATGTATGCGTGAGAAGGCAAGAATCAACGTATCACCCCCTGAAGAGTCCTTCTGTTTAAGGACTTTCAGATAAGTGATATGAGGACTTGATATACCTTTCCAGTTGAGGCGTGCCTTCTTTATTAGCACCCCATCTGGTGCTATAAATAGGGGATGGCAGATGGGATGATCATTCAATTCTTACATCCCCTATTCACTCCCTCTCTTACAACTCTAGGTTTTAGGACAAGGCTTGTTGTTTTAAGATAAGCCTAATCCTAATAGCTCTAAGGGTTTAAGAGGCCTAGAAAAAAGTGATCAAGTCCAGTAGATGGTTCAGAAAGGTTCAGACTCAGCTCTGGAGGAAAATTAGGTCGATTGGTGGCTGGTTGAGTTCTAGGGGCTAGAACACTTGAAGTAAGATGAAGAAGGAGCGCTGTCTTTAGTTCAATTTTTGTGTGGATCACTATTGGAGGGCGGACATTTGGACATCTTGTGAAAATTGGATTAGCATTACAGATATTTTTCTGATCCAAATTTATTTTATTGTACTTTGATTGATATAGTCAAGAGTTTCTAGGCATTAGGGTTTCTGATGCATCGGATATTTTTAATGAAAATTTTAAATATCTAATCCTTCCACTACATCACCAGAATATTGACCTATCAGCCAGCATGGCTGACTGACATATGTGATGATGTAGCAAACTAATGTGGCTGATTAATATATTTGAGGACATAGACTGTCATGTCTTATTAGTATATAGCTCTCACATTACGGTGATATGGCTAAAATGGTTGATGTGACAAGCTTTGCAGCTAAGCAAATGATGATGTGGTAGGTTGTTATGACTGATCAACAATGATGTGTCATGTCTACACTAACATGGTAGAGTGACATGTCAGTTATTATGGTTGTTTTAGGTAACATGGTTATGAGAAGATATATAGAAGGTGGCAGTTGCAGTGAGGATAGGCGTTCAGAGAGGAAGTCAATGGTGGACAATCCTCACAAATGGAGGCACTATGGAAGAAAAGTAAAAGATCTCAAATTGGATGGTGAAAGACCCGAAGGTAATAAATAAAATTGAAGATGAAGAGAAAAGAGCCGAGCGATGGTAAGGAGGCGGAAGATCTGAAGCAGAGAAAAATGATGGAGAGGAGCTAAGAATACATCAAAAAATAAAAAAATCTTTGGATGCTAATTTTTTAAAAAAATATAGGCTCTATAAATCCACTGAAAAATAGAGGATCTTTAGATGTTGATTCACCAGAAAATAGAGATCGATAGATCGATAGTGGGGGTCTTCAAGGATTCTAGATATGGCAATGATGGCTACGGCAAAGGTAGAAGAGATGGTAGCATTATATTAGGTAATTAGTGGTTCTAATACCATATTAAAATATTTATCGAAAAAGAAGAAAATAAAAAAGAAAAAGAGAGAGATAGAAAAAGGATTTTATATTTTTGTTCCATCATATTCAGTACATCTCGGCCATGGGTTCTCGTAAGGGATTTCATCATGGTACGATATTCAGAAGACAGAAATGGCTCAACCAATTCAGTAAGCAGATGCAATTTTTGGAGATAAGAAGCACCCACAAAAATTCACTTGGTCAAACCATAAGGAGCATCTAGCACTAACTAAGTTGGATCGTTGTCTGGCTTCTTTAGATTGGGTCTCAACATTCCCATGTTCAATGCTGGTGCCACTTCGTAAAACTACTCTGATCATTGTCTGCTTCTTTTTCAAGACAACTAGTCCTAGGTCAACTATAGAAAGCCTTTTTGGTTTGAAAATTTTTGGTATACCATTCCTGACTTTGATAACCTGATTAAAGGGTAGTGAATAAATGCACCAGGATGGGTGGATGTAGCAAAAAATCTTGTCATGAAGCTCAGATTCATGAGATCTAGGTTGATGAATTGGAATAAACACCAAAATGAAAACATAGTTTTAAGAAAGAATAAAATGAAAAAGAGAATATCATGGTTGGATGAACAAGAGGAAATGCACAGCCTATCATCGAAAGAAAGAGCTAAATGTTCAAGTCTAAAAGTTAAGTTGGGAAACATCTTAGATCAGGAAGAGATCCTCTAGAGACAGCAATCTAGGATACAGTGGTTATAACACGGTGATTGAAATACCAAGTTTTTTCACCTTCATGCTAGTGCAAGAAGAAGAAAGAATAGCATCCTCCAAGTCGAATACCAAGGTAAGATAGTTGTTAAACCTGAGAGAATCAAACTAGCATTTAAGCAATTCTACTCAAATCTATTTGAAAATTAGATTACATGAGCAAGCATTGGTCTCGACTGGGACTTGATATACAGTGGGGATCAGATGGATCTATCAGTGTTGGAAGAACCCTTCTCAGTAAAGAAGATCCATGCTATAGTCTTTGGGCTAGCTGGAGACAAGGCTCCAGGGCCAGATGGTTTTCCAGGATCTTTCTATCAACGTTATTGAGAAACTATCAAGGATGATGTTAGCAAGCTCTTTGATGGCTTTTATAATGGTACAACCAGTCTTTCTCATCTAAATTATAAATTCATAGAGCTTATACCAAAGAAGAAGGAAAGTGTGAGGGTTGGTGATTACAGGCAGATAAGCCCAGTAAATGGCATTATAAAGATTTTTACCAGAATGCTTTGTAATCATCTAGCAAAGGTAATTGACAAGCTTGTGTCCTAGTCCCAATCTGTATTTATAAAAGGTAGGTAGCTTAGTGAGAGCTTCATTACATGTGCAGAAGTTTTTAACCATTGCAAAAATATGAAACAAGGAGGTCTGATGATTAATTGGATTTTGAAAAAGCCTATGACCAAGTTAACTGAGATTTTTTACTTGAACTACTTAAGGCCAGGGTTTGGTGCAAGATAGTGTAGTTGGATGACCAACATTCTATTAGAGAGTAAAATAGCCCCGATCATCAATGGTGAACCGACTAGTTGGATATTAATAAGAAGGGGCCTCAAATAGGGGGGATCTGTTGTCTCCTCTTTTATTCATTTTGGTGGTGGACATCCTCAGTCGAGTCTTAACTACAGTAGATACAAGTAAAATGATAGCAGGAATGGGCCTCGACAAACAACTGGGAAGATACTACGCCAATAGTTTGCTGATGATATGTTGATATTCTATGGAGCTAAGAAGAAATACGTTAAGAATCTCAAATTCATAATTTATGCTTTTGAGCTTGCTTCAGGGTTAAGGGTTAATTTTGAGAAGAGCTCGATAATCGACATCGCTACAGAGGATAAATAGAGTAGCAATTTTGCAAGAATGTTGGGTTGTATAGAGTCCAAACTTCCCATCAAATATCTTGGTTTGCCACTCCATCACCGCAAACTGAAAGCTTCTGATTGGAATTTTTTGGTGGAAAAAGTCGATAGGAAATCGGCATCTTAGAAGGGAAGACTCTTGAATCTAGCTGGGAGGCTAGTATTAGTGATGCTATTCTCAGCTTAATCCTAGGTTTTTGGATATCCATCACTCAAGCTTCTGGCCAGCATAGTGAAAAGCATTGATCACAAAAGATGTACTTTTCTTTGGTGGGGAAGTGAATCATGCTCCGGAGGGCATTGCTTAATAGGATGGGACCAAGTATGCAGACCAAAACACTTGGGAGGGTTGGGAGTCATAAACATTAAACTTTTGAACAAATGCCTTCTTATGAATGGTGGTGGAGATACTTCAAAGAGCATAGAAGACAATGGAGAACACTTATCAAAAGTATATATTTTGAAAGCAAACCACCTAGTCAATTGGAGAAGAGTAGAATCAAGTATGCTTCCCCCTATTGGAGAAGCATCTTGAGGATCCAACCTTTGTTCTTTGCCAGTTGCTGGTTCTCTTCGGGGAAAGGTGATCAAATAGCATTTTAGCATGATCACTGGACGAGTGAATGGCCAGTCAAAGAAAGCTTTCCCACTGTTTTCAACCTGTCAGCAAATCAAGGTGGTTCCCTGGCTAATTATCTGTCACGCCCCCGACCCGAGATTTTGAATTGAGGGTCATGGCAACCGCCGCATACTCATAGAAAACTCTTCCTATAAGCATGCAAGGCATCTTATCATACTATCCTAAAACAACAGCGGAATAATTAGTCAATAATTTAAATCCAAAATATAACGATCTAAATTTTTTTCTTTAATATCTTAATAAATTCAACAATGATTCATAGGTCTTACACCAAATTCAATAAAACTTTCAACCTCAATAAAAGTATAATGATTATGCTTCTGATCACTCCTCTATTCATATCTTGTATCATCTTAATTCCTCAACATCTGTAAAAACAGTAAAATAAGAGGTAATGAGCTAGACAGCCCAGTAAGCAACGATCACTTCTCAACAGATTTCATCAGGCATATAAGTAAATAATCATTTATAGAAAATAAGCATATAGAGTTCATCAATTCGAAATCAATTTCAATTATGCAATATAATTCATGCCAAATTCATTTCTTTTTCGAAATTTCAAGTTTCTTTCGGGATTTCAATTTCTTTTGTTCTTCAATTTCTTTTCGTCAACCATGAGCTATGACCACATTATCCCTGTGGCAGGGTCATAATACCGCGTATCTGCTTGCGGTGGGCTGCGAATCATCTGGCAGCCAAGTCCTTTGGAACCGCTGGTCTAACTGGCGGTTTTGTCGCTGGTCTATCTGGCGACATGTCGCTGGTCTTACTGGCGACATAAATCCTCAGGACAGTCAATTGCCAACGTATATGCCCCCGTTGGCGGGATCCTCAACATAGTCAGGTTGTCAATTCTTATTGTTTCTTATATCATAATTCTTCATAAATCATGTTTCATATTCTAATTTCGATAATAAAACATATAATCATGTAGTATCGAAATCAATCAATATAATGCATCATGAAATCAATATATTCAATCATGCTTCATCATAACATTTCGAATAAGATATTTTCATAACAAAAATACCATTCATCCAATTCATGCATCGTTTCACAAATCATGTCAGAAGAATACACTATAATTTGCCGATAAATCTAGAAAAGGTGAAACATTACTTACCTCGAACGCATTCCAATAAATTCATAAAATTCTATAAATTTTCTTTCAAAAATTCTATTCGTAGATCATATCGCGATATCCCATGATCAAACATCCACAATCCTATACAGAATCAATTTGAATAATTAGAAAGAATACGAATTCTATATTTCAACGGTTTAGATTGGATCCGATCATCTAATTTCATCTAATCAAAATCTAATTAGGACCTAAACGATCCAAAGTTTGACTATCAGATCAAATCGGATTCGAAGTGATAGGATCAAGATTTTTTCATCGATTTCATAAAATCAAGTGGAGAGAGAAAATCAGAGGAGAGAGAATTCATGAGGTACAATTCGAATTGATCAGGTGACACAAAATCCAACATTACGATGGGTCCAATATCTCGATTGGTGAAATCAATGTGATCAAATCAAGTCATGGCTAGATCGAAAATCATGGATGATCAAATCTAAAGATTCATGGTCTGATTAGAGTGGGTGCCAGTACGTTGTCTGACAATCATGGATCAAGGTTCTTCATTAGAATCAGATCAGACTTATTAAAAGAAATTTCTTCATTCACTAACCTTTTTTTTTTTTAGAGAGAGAATCAATCAAGAGAGAGAATATTTTAGAGAGAGAAAATTTTAGAGAGAGAAAATCCATCTTGAATTCTTCAGACAATATGATTCAACAAATTTTGATCGATCATATCAAATCATGCTAAAATTATCATGTGGACAATTCGATAAGATCGTGAGAAATAAAATCTAAAAATACTTGATCTGATCAAAGTGGATGTCAGTGCACCGTCCGACGATCACGGATCAAAAATCTATCACGAGGATCATTTAAATTCATCATCATTCTTCTCAAAATTCTAAAAATCTTAGGAGAGAGAATCTAGAGAGAGAATTTTAGAGAGAGAATTCTAGAGAGAGAAAATACCAGTTCAGGCTGAAGAGAAAGGGAAGAGAGAGAAACTCTCTTTCTCATATTTTATTATTTATATCATTATTTATTAATTAATTTAATGATTTTTCTTTTCTTTTCTTTTCTTTCTTTCTCTCTTTTTTTTTTTTCTTTTTCTTCATGGAAGAGAGAGAAGAGAAAATCCTATTTATTATTATTATATTATTATTATTTTATTTTTCTTCTTTCTTTTTTTTTTCCTTTTTCCTTTTCTTTTTCTTTTCTTTTTCTTCTTTTTCTTTTCTTTTTTTTTTTTTTCTTTTTTTTTTTTTTTTTTTTCTTTTCTTTTTCTTTTTCTTTTCCTTCTTCTTCTTCTTCTTTTCTTCCCGGGCTTTTATTGGGCCGAAACAGGGGACCTAGAGGTCCCCGTGCCTTGATCGGCCGATCACGGCCATCTTATGGCCGGAGGTGGCCGACGGCAACGGCCGACTCTCCCGGGTTCGGAGAGACCAGGGCCGGCGGTCGGCGTGACCGTCGGCGCCGGAAAATCAGAGGAAAGAGGCGGCTTACAGGGGGGTTTCTTTCTCCAACTAAATCCGGCGACACCCTTCGCCGGCCATCGTGCACACAGGCACGAGAAAGAAGGGAGAGAAGAGAGGGAGAGGAGGGAGACCTTACCACAACCTCCGGTGACCCCCACCGGCGAGAAATCGCGGCGAACATGGGTCGAGGAGTCACGGCTTCAAACGGGAAAATTGGAGAAAAATCTTCGGCAATCGACGGCGACGGAAGGGTCTACCCATAGAGGAGAGGGGAAGGGTTCTTATAGAGCTCGTCCTAGGGTCTTCCTGCTCTGTTTTTCTTTTTTTTTTTGGGCTTAGGATTCGTTGCTTGGGCCAGGCCTCACATTCTTCCCCTCTAAAAGAAATTTCGTCCTCGAAATTTTTCCTTGCTTGAGTCTTCATAGTTTCTTATTTGAATCTCATCCATAAATATTTTAATTCTTGATATAAATTCATTCTTAAATCATTTCATAAGAAAAAATCGGTACATCAAATATCGATCTGAACGGAACCATCCATTTTCTTATTTATTAAGATCAACATCTCAAAGATTTTCAATATTTCAAGATTTCAAAATTATGATCTTATTTCCTGTAAAAATTAACATTCAATATCTCATGACTCAAATTAAAATCAAATCTATCTCTTGTGAATAGAAAAAGGTCAATGTCTCTATTCTTGCATAAGAACTTCATTCATCATCATTCATTCATTTATTTATTTATTTCAAAATATTAACCACTCTTAATTTTAACCCATCATAAGATAGGAAAACAAACTTCTATGAATCATATGATGACATCCCAATCAATCAAAATTCAAAAATATTTTCTCTTGTTCATACTTTCAAAGATTGAAGATTTATCATTTCAATCTCATTCTCGAACTCTTGATATTTTATTTCTTGATGCAACTTCATCATTAAGTCATTTCATAAAGATCAATATCACCATTGTTGATTGAATCAATATCACTATTTCTAGTCATCGAAATTTTCTTACTCAAACCCTCAAACTCTTAAATATTCTAATTCTTGAAGCAAATTTTATCATTAAGTCATTCCATAATAAAAATCAATAACTCACAAATTGATCTAAATCAAAACTATATTTTTCATATAATCAAAATCAATGTCTCTATTCTAAGTAAGTATATCAATTTTTTTTATCTAAACATTAACAACTCTTAATTAATTGATTCATTATTAAATAACTCCAATCCATCTTTTGTAGAACAATCGTCAATATCAATAGATAACCTCAATCTTTTTCATTCAGTCAGAGAAATAATAATAATCAAAAGAGTTCAAACTTCAAATTTCATTATACTCTGGAGATAATTATTTGAGTATACTAATCTAAGATCAAAATCATCATTCGATAATTAATCTCAAATTCTTTCTAATAAATAGAGAATTATAAAATTTAATTCTAAGATAGAAAAAATTTATCTCTAAATATTCTAAATCTAAAATCAAAAATCAAAGGTCCACTCATCCTAGAATTAGGATGCTAATTATTTTTGTAGCATAGTAGGTGAAAGCTCTACTTTTGAAAATCATATTAGGGATATCCAAAAATAATTCAAAATTTTAAAATATTATTCTTTCTAATATCAATAAATTTCTTGTATCAAACCATATCATCTATCATAATTCTTTGACTCAAAGAATCAAGATTCCTGACTTACTCAAAGTAATCCAAATTACCATGCTTCCGCTGTGCACTCTGATCTAACAGTCAAAATTTCTTAGCTTCACCAAAAAATTTGATCAAATTATTTCTTTACCTTATCAATAGAAAAGATCTAAAATTTCAAATTTCAATTGAAGTCAAAGATTAACTTCCGATTCTCATTCATACTTTTACTAGTGTACAAAAAATCTTGATTAACCCTTGAGTCCAATATCATATTTAAAACCATCATATAGATTTACTATAATCAATATGAATCAAATCTTAATTCTCATATCAATTCAATTCGAAAATTTTCAAACCAAAAATCTTTATAAGTCAAATTAATGAAGAAAAAAAAACTTCGATGCTCCACCAAATTTGGACATAATCTTAATATATAAGAACTTCAAATCATTATTTTTTTTTTCTAAAATTTCTATCATCAGGATCTTCAATATCTATCAAATATCCTTTCATAATAATCATACAAGCTTCAAAAAAATCAAATCTCTATTTAATAATAGATTCAATTAGGGACCTCATTAACAAAAGCAAAGGAACTCCATATTAATTTCTAAATCCCAATTTTTTTAAATTATAAATTCACACGGATCCCTTAATCTGAAACAAATATAAATCAGATCTTTTATCTTAATCTGAAGATATCAATTTTCATTAACAACCTCAACAATAATATCAGAAAATCTCTTGATCAACTTAGATACGAAGTCTTTAAATTAAAATTTCATACACATCATGTAGTCTCCAATAGATATAATAAGATCCATTATTTAGATCTAAGGATGATGATTAAAACTTCCAGTATGATGAATATCCTATAATCTCAAAATCAATTTCATCAATAAGACATAGGTTTCTTTGCAATATCCTCAAATATGTATTCATCATAATATGCCACTTTATATATAATCCACATACCAAATTCAATTTCGATAAATATTCCAATCAAACATCATAAAAGATTTTTTCTTAGCCCATTCTGGAATAATATTTTATTATCAAATCTTTATCTTACCAATAATAGTCAATCTCTCAACTAGAAGTAATATCATAATATTATTCTCACATCGAATTTGAACTTACGATTCACTTGAATAACCAATGATCAAATTAATAACTATAATGTACAATACAATTTTTATATCAATCCTTTTGTGATTACTTTCGATCAAGATCTAACTAATCATATCATGATCAATAGATCATCCATCATATTTCAAATTCTATATGTTATAATCTATTGTGATCCTTTCATACATAATCTCAATGTTTAATCAAAATTTATAAATATTTCTCCCACTACAATCATCAAAGATCTACACTATAATGTCCCTGGTGTCTATCCACTTACATCCATTCTATATCTGATTCTATATTTCATAATTCATCCACTTATGCTCTGATACCACTTTAATTGTCACGCCCCCGACCCGAGATTTTGAATCGAGGGTCATGGCAACCGCTGCATACTCATAGAAAACTCTTCCCATAAGCATGCAAGGCATCTTATCATACTATCCTAAAACAACAGCGGAATAATTAGTCAATAATTTAAATCCAAAATATAATGATCTAAATTTTTTTCTTTAATATCTTAATAAATTCAACAATGATTCATAGGTCTTACACCAAATTCAATAAGACTTTCAACCTAAATAAAAGTATAATGATTCTGCTTCTGATCACTCCTCTATTCATATCTTGTATCATCTTAATTCCTCAACATCTGTAAAAACAGTAAAATAAGAGGTAATGAGCTAGACAGCCCAGTAAGCAACGATCACTTCTCAACAGATTTCATCAGGCATATAAGTAAATAATCATTTATAGAAAATAAGCATATAGAGTTCATCAATTCGAAATCAATTTCAATTATGCAATATAATTCATGCCAAATTCATTTCTTTTTCGAAATTTCAAGTTTCTTTCGGGATTTCAATTTCTTTTGTTCTTCAATTTCTTTTCGTCAACCATGAGCTATGACCACATTATCCCTGTGGCAGGGTCATAATACCGCGTATCTGATTGCGGTGGGCTGCGAATCATCTGGCAGCCAAGTCCTTTGGAACCGCTGGTCTAACTGGCGGTTTTGTCGCTGGTCTATCTGGCGACATGTCGCTGGTCTTACTGGCGACATAAATCCTCAGGACAGTCAATTGCCAACGTATATGCCCCCGTTGGCGGGGTCCTCAACATAGTCAGGTTGTCAATTCTTATTGTTTCTTATATCATAATTCTTCATAAATCATGTTTCATATTCTAATTTCGATAATAAAACATATAATCATGTAGTATCGAAATCAATCAATATAATGCATCATGAAATCAATATATTCAATCATGCTTCATCATAACATTTCAAATAAGATATTTTCATAACAAAAATACCATTCATCCAATTCATGCATCGTTTCACAAATCATGTCAGAAGAATACACTATAATTTGCCGATGAATCTAGAAAAGGTGAAACATTACTTACCTCGAACGCATTCCAATAAATCCATAAAATTCTATAAATTTTCTTCCAAAAATTCTGTTCGTAGATCATATCGCGATATCCCATGATCAAACATCCACAATCCTATACAGAATCAATTTGAATAATTAGAAAGAATACGAATTCTATATTTCAACGGTTTAGATTGGGTCCGATCATCTAATTTCATCTAATCAAAATCTAATTAGGACCTAAACGATCCAAAGTTTGACTATCAGATCAAATCGGATTCGAAGTGATAGGACCAAGGTTTCTTCATCGATTTCATAAAATCAAGTGGAGAGAGAAAATCAGAGGAGAGAGAATTCATGAGGTACAATTCAAATTGATCAGGTGACACAATCCAACATTACGATGGGTCCAATATCTCGATTGGTGAAATCAATGTGATCAAATCAAGTCATGGCTAGATCGGAAATCATGGATGATCAAATCTAAAGATTCATGGTCTGATTAGAGTGGGTGCCAGTACGTTGTCTGACAATCATGGATCAAGGTTCTTCATTAGAATCAGATCAGACTTATTAAAAGAAATTTCTTCATTCACTAACCTTTTTTTTTAGAGAGAGAATCAATCAAGAGAGAGAATATTTTAGAGAGAGAAAATTTTAGAGAGAGAAAATCCATCTTGAATTCTTCCGACAATATGATTCAACAAATTTTGATCGATCATATCAAATCATGCTAAAATTATCATGTGGACAATTCGATAAGATCGTGAGAAATAAAATCTAAAAATACTTGATCTGATCAAAGTGGATGTCAGTGCACCGTCCGACGATCACGGATCAAAAATCCATCACGAGGATCATTTAAATTCATCATCATTCTTCTCAAAATTTTAGAAATCTTAGGAGAGAGAATCTAGAGAGAGAATTCTAGAGAGAGAATTCTAGAGAGAGAAAATACCAGTTCAGGCTGAAGAGAGAGGGAAGAGAGAGAAACTCTCTTTCTCATATTTTATTATTTATATCATTATTTATTAATTAATTTAATAATTTTTCTTTTCTTTTCTTTTCTTTCTTTCTCTCTTTTTTTTTTTTTTCTTTTTCTTCATGGAAGAGAGAGAAGAGAAAATCCTATTTATTATTATTATATTATTATTATTTTATTTTTCTTCTTTCTTTTTTTTTTCCTTTTTCCTTTTCTTTTTCTTTTCTTTTTCTTCTTTTTCTTTTCTTTTTTTTCTTTTCTTTTTTTTCTTTTTTTTCTTTTCTTTTTCTTTTTCTTTTCCTTCTTCTTCTTCTTCTTTTCTTCCCGGGCTTTTATTGGGCCGAAACAGGGGACCTAGAGGTCCCCGTGCCTTGATCGGCCGATCACGGCCATCTTATGGCCGGAGGTGGCCGACGGCAACGGCCGACTCTCCCGGGTTCGGAGAGACCAGGGCCGGCGGTCGGCGTGACCGTCGGCGCCGGAAAATCAGAGGAAAGAGGCGGCTTACATGGGGGTTTCTTTCTCCAACTAAATCCGGCGACACCCGTCGCCGGCCATCGTGCACACAGGCACGGGAAAGAAGGGAGAGAAGAGAGGGAGAGGAGGGAGACCTTACCACAACCTCCGGTGACCCCCACCGGCGAGAAATCGCGGCGAACACGGGTCGAGGAGTTACGGCTTCAAACGGGAAAATCGGAGAAAAATCTTCGGCAATCGACGGCGACGGAAGGGTCTACCCATAGAGGAGAGGGGAAGGGTTCTTATAGAGCTCGTCCTAGGGTCTTTCAATGGCCCTAGGACTCCGATTCTTGATCGGAGAAGAGGAAGACTCCGATCGGGAGTCTTCCTGCTCTGTTTTTCTTTTTTTTTTTGGGCTTAGGATTCGTTGCTTGGGCCAGGCCTCACGTTATCTCCGCAACAGACATATGGTGAGTATAGGGAATGTGATGTTCCTCAACAGATACAGAGAAGAGTGTTCCCAATTACACAATATGCTTCGCTCGACTTCATCTACTTCAGATAATGATTTTATTGAATGGAAGTGGAGTGCAACTAGAGTTTCTTCAGTGAAGCAAAGCTATGCTTTGTTTAGCCATGGAGGAGTGATATTGGCGTTCGGAAAGATCAATTGGAGAATGCCGATCCGAGAAAAGGTGAAGTGTCACGCCCCCGATCCGAGATTGTGAATCGAGGGTCGCGGCAACCGCCGCATACTCATGAAGAACTCTTTCCATAAGCATGCAAGGCATCTCATCACGATATCAATGCATCGCAGCGGAATAAATTCAAATAATTATTATTCAACTGTAATTCAAGTAATTAAATCAAATGTCTTACATCCAATAAAAATTTTTACTAAAACAATAAAGACAATAGATCTAGGTTCAATGAAGTTAACAATGCTAAATCTCGCCTCTAAAAGCTCTGTCCCAATATTTCTTCCCACGCTCGAAATTAATTATCTGAATCTGAAAAATAGAAAGAAATGTAATGAGCTAGACAGCCCAGTAAGTAACAAGTATCTCTACCAAATATTTCAGATATTATAAAATTTTCAAGAATAATGCTGCAAATAAACATAAAAATATATTTCATGCTGATTTAATGCAGATCCAATATTTCCAAATATTCACATATAATATATTCATAAATCCGATTCGATTCAAAAATACTCGTAACTCAACAGCCTTGACTATGACCAACGTTTAACCCCCATTGGCGGGGTCCACAGAATACCAGCGCACAACCCCCACTGGCAGGGTCCAGAAATACCAGCGCACAACCCCCACTGGCAGGGTCCACAAATACCAGCGCACAACCTCCACTGGCAGGGTCCACAAAGTACCAACGTATAATCCCCATTGGCGGGGCCCACTGAAACATAGTTAGGCTGAGAGCATAAATCCGATCTATATCAAAACACTTAGTACCACAATATATATATCATAATCTTTCACTAAACATGTGCATAAATCGATATACCATAACATTTCAAAAGCACTTTTCTTTCAAAACATAATTCCATAAATCATGCATAATTTCAGAGAATAATTATTTATTTCAGAATAAATATGGAATATCTCGAGAAGATGATTCATTACTTACTTTTCACGGAGCACTGAACGAATAGATCGACTAACTTCTAAGAGATTCTTCCGTGCCTATTATTCAAAATTATATTTTTGCATTAATTTTAATTCAAAATTTAATCTAAATAAATCCCAAATCAAAACCTCACTTAAAATCGACTCTTTCCTAAACTCGATCAAAATCATCAGATGAGACCTCCCACTACGCTAATCCTAGAGGAAAAACTTTAGAGAGAGAGAAATCCATCAAGAGAGAGAAATATCTTAGAGAGAGAAAAATCTAGAGAGAGAAAGTAGAGAGAGAAAGTCCAATTTCAGAGAGAGAAAGTCAGAGTTCAGACTGAAAGAAGAGAGAGAAACTCTCTCTCTCATCAATTTCTTTTTTTTTTTAATTTATTTATTTATTTATTTACTTACTTATATATATATATATATATATATATATATATATTTATTATTATTATTATTATATATATATATTTTTTTTCTTTTCTTTTTTTTTCTTCTTTTCTTTTTCTTCTTTTTCTTCTTTTTTTTTTTCTTTCCTTTTCTTTTTCTCTTTTTTTTTTTCTTTTCTTTTTTCTTCTTCTTCTTCTTCTTCTTTGGTTCCTTCCAGGCCGAACAGGGGACGGTGGGGGTTCTCCGACCTTGACCGGCCGTTCGGGCCACGGCCGCCGCAGCGGAGGCCGGCGGCCGACGGGGGCCACTCCCCCGGTCATGGAGGAGACATGGCCGGCGATCAATTCCGATCGCCGGCGCCGGAAATTTCAAAGAAAACAACTCAAAAAAATAGGGTGTCTTTCCCGACCGAAAGATCGGCGACACTCGTCGCCGGCAGCCGCGCACAGGAGCATGGGAGGAAGGAGAAGAAGGAGGGGAGGAAGAGGGAAACTTACCTCAGCCTCCGGAGACCTCGCCGGCGAGCAATTACGGCGAGAAATCGGACGGTGTCCGCGGCTCTAATTCGAGGAAATCGGAGAGAAGGAGAGAGGAAGGAGGTCGATGTTGGGTCTCAAGAGGGAGGGGGTCTTCTTATAGAGAACCCTAGGACTCCGAGGAGTCCTAGGAGTCCTAATTTGCCCGGGACTCGCCGGAGAAGAAGACTCCTATCGGGAGTCTTCTTCCCGGTTTTGCATCCCCTGTTTTTTTTTTTTTTTGTTTTGGGCTATAACATTCTTCACCCCTAAAAAGAAATTTCGTCCTCGAAATTTTTCATACCTGTCACCATTGTATTGGAAGCCTGTGGATTCTGTTGAGTAAGTGCATAAACTCTTCCCTGGGTTTTAAAAATCTGTCCGCCATCCTTATGTTGTCCTTCATGAGTTCTTTTGCCAGCTTGATTTTCAGTATTTAGCGGGCAGCTAGCAATTTTATGATCTTTCTGACCACATTTGAAACAAGCACCGGTATTCCAATAGCAATCTTTGTCTGCATGATTTTTGCCACATCTGGAGCACGGCTCACCATCAATCTGTTGAGTCTTATTGTCTACTGCTCCCTTAGCTGATCTTTTGATGTTTTTATTATTCTGCCCTTGTGTATCATTTGATTGTGCTCTCTTTCTTTGCCTTCTTTCCTTTTTCATGCGTTCTTCATTGACTTCCCTTTCAATTATCAGTGCTTTGTTTACCACATCTGCATAAGTTGTCAATTCATATGGAACCACTTGTTTTCGAATCTCAGTTCTCAGTCCCATCTCAAACTTGTGAATACGTTCTTGCTCACCATCCACTAATCTCGGAGCAAATTTTGCTAACTCTGTAAATTTTGCTTCATATTCAGTCACACTCATAACCTTTTGCTTCAAATAAATAAACTCTTGCTCTTTCTGGATCCTTATACTCCGAGGAAAATACTGATCATAGAATGCAATCCGAAATCTTTCCCAGGTAAGTATTTCGCCGTCTTGTTCATGCTTGCGCTGTAGTCGCTGACACCAGTTGTATGCTTCTCCTTGTAGTAAATAAGCTGCATATCGAATCTTTTCTTCATCAAGACACTCTTGGACAGCGAAAGCCTTCTCCATCTCCATTATCCAGTTGTCAGCCTCCAAAGGTTCAGTAGTCCCCTTGAAAGCTGGAGGAGCAAGCTTTTTAAATTCTGAAATGTTGTTCCGTTGTACTGGTTGCTCTCCTTGTTGTGGTGGTGGATGCTGATGTTGTTGTGTATCTCGTTGTATCTGCTGTTGTTCAAATATTTGCTGTTGCATTTGTTGTTGCACTTGTACCATCCTGATTAGGGTCTGCATTAACTGAGCCATATCTGGTTCTTGACGTGCTCTCGAAGCACTCCCATTAGGATCTACGACTCCCTCCTCCTGAGGGGTGCCACTGGTCAGATGGGGAGTGCTACCATCCCGTGGTTGTGATGTCTCTCTTGCAATTCCTTGAGTAGTTCTTGTCATTCTACGGGGAGGCATGGAACCTTGTAGTAGTAAAACCTTATTAGATTCATTTATCTATTTGTTAGGATGGGTTTATTATGGTGTTCATACTCTAACGTCCCAATATTTCTAATGTTTACCCACCTACACTCATACTATGTCAAATTCTATGTGTCATAATTTATCCACTTATGCTCTGATACCATATTAATTGTCACGCCCCCGACCCGAGATTGTGAATCGAGGGTCGCGGCAACCGCCGCATACTCATGAAGAACTCTCTCCATAAGCATGCAAGGCATCTCATCACGATATCAATGCATCGCAGCGGAATAAATTCAAATAATTATTATTCAACTGTAATTCAAGTAATTAAATCAAATGTCTTACATCCAATAAATTTTTTTTTTTTTGCTAACAATAAAATAATAGATCTAAATTCAATGAAGTTGACAATGCTAAATCTCGCCTCTAAAAGCTCTGTCCCAATATTTCTTCCCACGCTCGAAATTAATTATCTGAATCTGAAAAATAGAAAGAAATGTAATGAGCTAGACAGCCCAGTAAGTAACAAGTATCTCTACCAAATATTTCAGATATTATAAAATTTCAAGAATAATGCTGCAAATAAACATAAAAATATATTTCATGCTGATTTAATGCAGATCCAATATTTCCAAATATTCACATATAATATATTCATAAATCCGATTCGATTCAAAAACACTCGTA
>NC_025997.2:95657109-95701245 GCF_000442705.2 Elaeis guineensis | reverse complement strand
GAAGGGTTCTTATAGAGCTCGTCCTAGGGTCTTTCAATGGCCCTAGGACTCCGATTCTTGATCGGAGAAGAGGAAGACTCCGATCGGGAGTCTTCCTGCTCTGTTTTTCTTTTTTTTTTTGGGCTTAGGATTCGTTGCTTGGGCCAGGCCTCACGTTATCTCCGCAACAGACATATGGTGAGTATAGGGAATGTGATGTTCCTCAACAGATACAGAGAAGAGTGTTCCCAATTACACAATATGCTTCGCTCGACTTCATCTACTTCAGATAATGATTTTATTGAATGGAAGTGGAGTGCAACTAGAGTTTCTTCAGTGAAGCAAAGCTATGCTTTGTTTAGCCATGGAGGAGTGATATTGGCGTTCGGAAAGATCAATTGGAGAATGCCGATCCGAGAAAAGGTGAAGTGTCACGCCCCCGATCCGAGATTGTGAATCGAGGGTCGCGGCAACCGCCGCATACTCATGAAGAACTCTTTCCATAAGCATGCAAGGCATCTCATCACGATATCAATGCATCGCAGCGGAATAAATTCAAATAATTATTATTCAACTGTAATTCAAGTAATTAAATCAAATGTCTTACATCCAATAAAAATTTTTACTAAAACAATAAAGACAATAGATCTAGGTTCAATGAAGTTAACAATGCTAAATCTCGCCTCTAAAAGCTCTGTCCCAATATTTCTTCCCACGCTCGAAATTAATTATCTGAATCTGAAAAATAGAAAGAAATGTAATGAGCTAGACAGCCCAGTAAGTAACAAGTATCTCTACCAAATATTTCAGATATTATAAAATTTTCAAGAATAATGCTGCAAATAAACATAAAAATATATTTCATGCTGATTTAATGCAGATCCAATATTTCCAAATATTCACATATAATATATTCATAAATCCGATTCGATTCAAAAATACTCGTAACTCAACAGCCTTGACTATGACCAACGTTTAACCCCCATTGGCGGGGTCCACAGAATACCAGCGCACAACCCCCACTGGCAGGGTCCAGAAATACCAGCGCACAACCCCCACTGGCAGGGTCCACAAATACCAGCGCACAACCTCCACTGGCAGGGTCCACAAAGTACCAACGTATAATCCCCATTGGCGGGGCCCACTGAAACATAGTTAGGCTGAGAGCATAAATCCGATCTATATCAAAACACTTAGTACCACAATATATATATCATAATCTTTCACTAAACATGTGCATAAATCGATATACCATAACATTTCAAAAGCACTTTTCTTTCAAAACATAATTCCATAAATCATGCATAATTTCAGAGAATAATTATTTATTTCAGAATAAATATGGAATATCTCGAGAAGATGATTCATTACTTACTTTTCACGGAGCACTGAACGAATAGATCGACTAACTTCTAAGAGATTCTTCCGTGCCTATTATTCAAAATTATATTTTTGCATTAATTTTAATTCAAAATTTAATCTAAATAAATCCCAAATCAAAACCTCACTTAAAATCGACTCTTTCCTAAACTCGATCAAAATCATCAGATGAGACCTCCCACTACGCTAATCCTAGAGGAAAAACTTTAGAGAGAGAGAAATCCATCAAGAGAGAGAAATATCTAGAGAGAGAAAATCTAGAGAGAGAAAGTAGAGAGAGAAAGTCCAATTTCAGAGAGAGAAAGTCAGAGTTCAGACTGAAAGAAGAGAGAGAAACTCTCTCTCTCATCAATTTCTTTTTTTTTTAATTTATTTATTTATTTATTTACTTACTTATATATATATATATATATATATATATATATTTATTATTATTATTATTATATATATATTTTTTTTCTTTTCTTTTTTTTTCTTCTTTTCTTTTTCTTCTTTTTCTTCTTTTTTTTTTTCTTTCCTTTTCTTTTTCTCTTTTTTTTTTTCTTTTCTTTTTTCTTCTTCTTCTTCTTCTTCTTTGGTTCCTTCCAGGCCGAACAGGGGACGGTGGGGTTCTCCGACCTTGACCGGCCGTTCGGGCCACGGCCGCCGCAGCGGAGGCCGGCGGCCGACGGGGGCCACTCCCCCGGTCATGGAGGAGACATGGCCGGCGATCAATTCCGATCGCCGGCGCCGGAAATTTCAAAGAAAACAACTCAAAAAAATAGGGTGTCTTTCCCGACCGAAAGATCGGCGACACTCGTCGCCGGCAGCCGCGCACAGGAGCATGGGAGGAAGGAGAAGAAGGAGGGGAGGAAGAGGGAAACTTACCTCAGCCTCCGGAGACCTCGCCGGCGAGCAATTACGGCGAGAAATCGGACGGTGTCCGCGGCTCTAATTCGAGGAAATCGGAGAGAAGGAGAGAGGAAGGAGGTCGATGTTGGGTCTCAAGAGGGAGGGGGTCTTCTTATAGAGAACCCTAGGACTCCGAGGAGTCCTAGGAGTCCTAATTTGCCCGGGACTCGCCGGAGAAGAAGACTCCTATCGGGAGTCTTCTTCCCGGTTTTGCATCCCCTGTTTTTTTTTTTTTTTTGTTTTGGGCTATAACATTCTTCACCCCTAAAAAGAAATTTCGTCCTCGAAATTTTTCATACCTGTCACCATTGTATTGGAAGCCTGTGGATTCTGTTGAGTAAGTGCATAAACTCTTCCCTGGGTTTTAAAAATCTGTCCGCCATCCTTATGTTGTCCTTCATGAGTTCTTTTGCCAGCTTGATTTTCAGTATTTAGCGGGCAGCTAGCAATTTTATGATCTTTCTGACCACATTTGAAACAAGCACCGGTATTCCAATAGCAATCTTTGTCTGCATGATTTTTGCCACATCTGGAGCACGGCTCACCATCAATCTGTTGAGTCTTATTGTCTACTGCTCCCTTAGCTGATCTTTTGATGTTTTTATTATTCTGCCCTTGTGTATCATTTGATTGTGCTCTCTTTCTTTGCCTTCTTTCCTTTTTCATGCGTTCTTCATTGACTTCCCTTTCAATTATCAGTGCTTTGTTTACCACATCTGCATAAGTTGTCAATTCATATGGAACCACTTGTTTTCGAATCTCAGTTCTCAGTCCCATCTCAAACTTGTGAATACGTTCTTGCTCACCATCCACTAATCTCGGAGCAAATTTTGCTAACTCTGTAAATTTTGCTTCATATTCAGTCACACTCATAACCTTTTGCTTCAAATAAATAAACTCTTGCTCTTTCTGGATCCTTATACTCCGAGGAAAATACTGATCATAGAATGCAATCCGAAATCTTTCCCAGGTAAGTATTTCGCCGTCTTGTTCATGCTTGCGCTGTAGTCGCTGACACCAGTTGTATGCTTCTCCTTGTAGTAAATAAGCTGCATATCGAATCTTTTCTTCATCAAGACACTCTTGGACAGCGAAAGCCTTCTCCATCTCCATTATCCAGTTGTCAGCCTCCAAAGGTTCAGTAGTCCCCTTGAAAGCTGGAGGAGCAAGCTTTTTAAATTCTGAAATGTTGTTCCGTTGTACTGGTTGCTCTCCTTGTTGTGGTGGTGGATGCTGATGTTGTTGTGTATCTCGTTGTATCTGCTGTTGTTCAAATATTTGCTGTTGCATTTGTTGTTGCACTTGTACCATCCTGATTAGGGTCTGCATTAACTGAGCCATATCTGGTTCTTGACGTGCTCTCGAAGCACTCCCATTAGGATCTACGACTCCCTCCTCCTGAGGGGTGCCACTGGTCAGATGGGGAGTGCTACCATCCCGTGGTTGTGATGTCTCTCTTGCAATTCCTTGAGTAGTTCTTGTCATTCTACGGGGAGGCATGGAAACCTTGTAGTAGTAAAACCTTATTAGATTCATTTATCTATTTGTTAGGATGGGTTTATTATGGTGTTCATACTCTAACGTCCCAATATTTCTAATGTTTACCCACCTACACTCATACTATGTCAAATTCTATGTGTCATAATTTATCCACTTATGCTCTGATACCATATTAATTGTCACGCCCCCGACCCGAGATTGTGAATCGAGGGTCGCGGCAACCGCCGCATACTCATGAAGAACTCTCTCCATAAGCATGCAAGGCATCTCATCACGATATCAATGCATCGCAGCGGAATAAATTCAAATAATTATTATTCAACTGTAATTCAAGTAATTAAATCAAATGTCTTACATCCAATAAATTTTTTTTTTTTTGCTAACAATAAAATAATAGATCTAAATTCAATGAAGTTGACAATGCTAAATCTCGCCTCTAAAAGCTCTGTCCCAATATTTCTTCCCACGCTCGAAATTAATTATCTGAATCTGAAAAATAGAAAGAAATGTAATGAGCTAGACAGCCCAGTAAGTAACAAGTATCTCTACCAAATATTTCAGATATTATAAAATTTTCAAGAATAATGCTGCAAATAAACATAAAAATATATTTCATGCTGATTTAATGCAGATCCAATATTTCCAAATATTCACATATAATATATTCATAAATCCGATTCGATTCAAAAACACTCGTAACTCAACAGCCTTGACTATGACCAACGTTTAACCCCCATTGGCGGGGTCCACAGAATACCAGCGCACAACCCCCACTGGCAGGGTCCAGAAATACCAGCGCACAACCCCCACTGGCAGGGTCCACAAATACCAGCGCACAACCCCCACTGGCAGGGTCCACAAAGTACCAACGTATAATCCCCATTGGCGGGGCCCACTGAAACATAGTTAGGCTGAGAGCATAAATCCGATCTATATCAAAACACTTAGTACCACAATATATATATCATAATCTTTCACTAAACATGTGCATAAATCGATATACCATAACATTTCAAAAGCACTTTTCTTTCAAAACATAATTCCATAAATCATGCATAATTTCAGAGAATAATTATTTATTTCAGAATAAATATGGAATATCTCGAGAAGATGATTCATTACTTACTTTTCACGGAGCACTGAACGAATAGATCGACTAACTTCTAAGAGATTCTTCCGTGCCTATTATTCAAAATTATATTTTTGCATTAATTTTAATTCAAAATTTAATCTAAATAAATCCCAAATCAAAACCTCACTTAAAATCGACTCTTTCCTAAACTCGATCAAAATCATCAGATGAGACCTCCCACTACGCTAATCCTAGAGGAAAAACTTTAGAGAGAGAGGAATCCATCAAGAGAGAGAAATATCTTAGAGAGAGAAAAATCTAGAGAGAGAAAGTAGAGAGAGAAAGTCCAATTTCAGAGAGAGAAAGTCAGAGTTCAGACTGAAAGAAGAGAGAGAAACTCTCTCTCTCATCAATTTCTTTTTTTATTTATTTATTTATTTATTTATTTACTTACTTATATATATATATATAAATATATATATATATATATTTATTATTATTATTATTATATATATATATATTTTTTCTTTTCTTTTCTTTTTCTTCTTTTCTTTTTCTTCTTTTTCTTCTTTTTTTTTTCTTTCCTTTTCTTTTTCTTTTTTTTTTTCTTTTCTTTTTTCTTCTTCTTCTTCTTCTTTGGTTCCTTCCAGGCCGAACAGGGGACGGTGGGGGTTCTCCGACCTTGACCGGCCGTTCGGGCCACGGCCGCCGCAGCGGAGGCCGGCGGCCGACGGGGGCCACTCCCCCGGTCATGGAGGAGACATGGCCGGCGATCAATTCCGATCGCCGGCGCCGGAAATTTCAAAGAAAACAACTCAAAAAAATAGGGTGTCTTTCCCGACCGAAAGATCGGCGACACTCGTCGCCGGCAGCCGCGCACAGGAGCATGGGAGGAAGGAGAAGAAGGAGGGGAGGAAGAGGGAAACTTACCTCAGCCTCCGGAGACCTCGCCGGCGAGCAATTACGGCGAGAAATCGGACGGTGTCCGCGGCTCTAATTCGAGGAAATCGGAGAGAAGGAGAGAGGAAGGAGGTCGATGTTGGGTCTCAAGAGGGAGGGGGTCTTCTTATAGAGAACCCTAGGACTCCGAGGAGTCCTAGGAGTCCTAATTTGCCCGGGACTCGCCGGAGAAGAAGACTCCTATCGGGAGTCTTCTTCCCGGTTTTGCATCCCCTGTTTTTTTTTTTTTTGTTTTGGGCTATAACATGAAGATATTTATTTGGTTAGTATGCCATAAGAAGTTATTGACTACCGACAATTTGAAAAAAAGGAATTGGCTAGCACTGAAAGCATGTCCTCTCTGTGGAGTGGAAGAAGAAATAGTTGACCACTTAATCTTTTTATGTGAGTTTTCGCGTATGGTGTGGAATCTAATCATTGGAAAAATTTTTCTGTCCCCATTGCCACTCTCTTTAGATGAATTATGGTCAACATGGAGAAGCAGTATCCATGATAAGAATCAAAAAACAGCCTTTGAATGCTTATTTTCAATAACCAACTGGTGTCTTTGGAAGGAGAGGAATGGTAGAGTTTTCAGATTTGAGGCCACTTCACCAATCATGGTTTTTCGGCATTTGTCATTTCTCATGCAAGACTAGTCATCTCTCTATGATGAGCGGATCTTGAGGGCTCTCAAGGGCTTAGGGCTCTCGGCAAAGCCTTAAACACAAGAGGTTCGTGCTGGTTCACGTCGTGATTCACTTCTCATTAGTATGCAAGGACTGTTATTACAATTTTTCAAACTAAAACACTAAAAATCTGAAACTCTGAAACTCTGAAGCCCACAACCCTACTACCACAGTTTACAGAATCTATAATCTGAAAACCAGTATCTGTTTTTCTGCAATTCGATAACCTGTAAACTTGACCCTGTAGTTACATTAGTTCGCACTTGAATTGAGCTTCCTTAGCTTGATTCGTAACTCTGTAAATTATATCATGCACAAATAAAGTCTGGGTGGTATCACCTCCCATTTCATCAATAAAAAAATACAGTATATCTCAGGGATTATATATACTACTGTATGGATTCCATATAAGAAAAATAATATAGGCTAATGTAGGATTATGCTAACAAAGAAAAATACTATGAGCTGACACAAATTATTGTGTAATACCTAAAATCACCTCTAACAAGATCATGCCAACAAAGGAAAACAATATAGGCTAATATAGAATCATACTATAGTCTGATACAAATTGTTACATGATCTCTAAAATTATGCTAATAAAGAAAATTCATCTTTTAGTCCCACAAGCATTATGCAACTGCAAGCTCATAGATGGACGGGAATTTCATATTTGAATGGGCTTGATGAGCAATGACAGGATAAGTTCATCAGTACTCAGGAATTTGTCATCATCTCCATGCCGGTACATGTCTTGTGAAGTTCTTGCTAGATTTAAGGAAGCTTTGATAATGGAGCGTGGCAATTGGGTCATAGCATAGCATTCTTTATTAAGGTCCTGCCATGAACTGTTTATGAGGTTCCTAATGTGAACTCGAGCTTCATCTTGTGAAGTACTATTTTCATTCATGTAGCACTCGATGCTTGATGCCACATCTCCTCTCTGCTGCTCTGCCTAAAAAATCAATGGAAAAGTTAGAATTTCCTTTGAATAGATTGCTCTCTTTCTCTAAGAAGTGCTTGTTAAATTACCAGTCAAATTAAAGTTTGAGGAACAAGTCAAGAATGGCTCAAATAACAATAGAAAACAAGTCAAGGGAAAAAAAGACTTAATAAAATGAAAATGTTGACCTAAATGAGAGTTTTAACTCTTCTCCTTTCACTCCAAAACTATGTGAACTGAACAACTAATCTCAAAGCTTGAGTAATTAGCTAAGATGTCCACAATGTATATCAGGCCTTGACATTTGACAATGCCATCACCTGTCACATGGTTTATAAATAGAATAAAGTAAATAATAGAAAAACATCAATTGAATTCTCTAATTTGGTTAAGAACTGATAATATATAGTAGTAGAGGTAAAAAGAAAAATTTAATGATGAACTTTGTTTACTTAGTAGACCAAAATAGAGAATTAGTGTTCTAATCAGCTCTAGTACTCTTTTCTGCTATTAAATGTGGCATATCTTCATTTTTTTTTAATTTTAGCTCCATATACTTAGTTAGAAAAGCCAGAATAATTATTGTTTCAAGCAAACCATTAATTAGCAAATGCTAACTTGGCGAAAGAATAAAATAGGATTTGTACCATTGCTGTTCCAAGATCATCCCAGAGTCGAAAAATCCTTCCCGCACTAGTAAATAGCTTGGGCCAAGAGTTGACTAGGCTTGAAGTTTCCTTGTTAACTTGTTTCCCCGTCAAAAAGAAAGCAAGCACGAGGGCCACATAGGTCCCTACTGAAGTAACTCCGTTGCTTACATAGTCCTCTAAATTTGGCACAACTCCATTGCTGAACCATCTTGCTTCAGTGAAATATGCTTCACACAAATCCACCCACTGCAAGCCCAAAGCTCAAATCTCTTTTATACATACAAACTCAACTAAGTCTAGAAATTACTAAAAGAAAAATGAAGAAGTGTAGCAGTAAGATTAGTGAAAGGGTACCGTTTTCCTTAAGTGAGGAATAATGAACCACCCATACTCTTTGAGGACCTTGTAACCAACGTCATTGATAGTGTTGTAAAGAGCCACATAACATATCTTCATGTATTCAGGGAGCTTCTCTATCTCACCAATTTCCCATCTGAAATGTGGAACAAACATTCTAGACATAAAAGTTCTGTCTTATTTTCAGCTTTTCCCCAGCCAAGTGAGTTTTGCTTACGAGAATTTGGCTGGTTTCAATATTTCTCATTCACACTCTGGATTTTAAGCCATAAAATCAAAAAAAAATAAAGCAAGTACTTCAGACATCATCTTAAAGTATATTGCATAGGATCTGAATATTCACGTGTACTAGATAGAGTTTCAGTAGTCTAAAACATTTTAAAGTTGTAAGAAATTTTAAAAATATAAAGACAAAAATCTAGATTTAGATGGAAATTTGGAAAGCATGATACAATTTATGAAATAATTCTTTTCTTTTTGGTTTTTCCATTTTCTTTTCTCTTGGGAACTAGGATGGATAACATGCCTTGCCAATTATCAAAGTGAGGGTGAAATCTGACCCAGTTCTCATGTTAATGCAAGAACATCTAGCAACATAATGATCCAAGGCCTTGCCCAAATAGGGCAAGCTAGGAATCATTAACTGATATTTAAGTATGCTAGATCTATCTAATACACGCTAGTTATGGGACTAAGCACATTAACCTGTAGATTTTCACAATTAATCCATCCAGCGAACACACCCTTATGTCGCTATTGTTTTCCAATTATAATGTGCCATACAACTCAACTAAGCCTTGGTCTTAAACTAGTTGGGGTTGTCAACATGAATCCTTCTCTTCCATTCAACCTGGTTACAGCCATACTTTCTCGAAGATGTTGATGTATTACGCCCTTCCTTACTAGCTTATCCCATATGATTTTCGGATAACCTCTACCTCTCCTTCCTTCATGTAACCATACTTGAGATATTTGAGTAATTAGTTAATAAGAATTTTTTTGTGGGAATTATTTTTGCTTTCTCTCTATTCTCCCTCTCCTACTTTTTGGTTGATTCTTAGGATTTGTGAGTAAACATGCGAGAGCTATGTCCTTAGAGTGGTGGCTAAGGTGTTGTCTGTTAGCCTTGAAAAAGAGTAATTTGTTTTTCTGTTGTTCTAACTGCTGCTTACCCATTCTAACACCTTACGTCATGCATACTATAATGAGATTTTCCTCTCATCACAATCGGTTTCATTGACATATCCTTCCTCCTTCGAGTTTTCAGCCAAAATTCATGACATCTTGGCATTAACTTTCCTCACTACTTTAACCTATATAATTTTCTGTCTACCTCTATCTTTCTTTCCTTCTATATATATATCAAAACACTCTATATTTGTACATCCTTTGATCTATATTGTACATATCTAAACTGTCAATATTTTTCTCTCAATTTTTTCACTGTTGGTACATCCTTCTGTCATTTTACTAATGATTTCATTTTTTACTTTATGTTTTCTTTTATTACTATATATATATATATATATATATATATATCTCAATATTCTTGTTTTAGCCATACCCATCTTGTGTACATATTGTTTTCTAATATTTTGGACCATACAAAGTATATTAGTTGTATAGCTATCATATAATTTTTTTCTTCAACTCAGTAGATGTCCTATGATGACTTAATATCCCAATTGCACTTTTCTATTTTATCCAACCTACTTTAACTCTATTGATAGCATCCACTTTCATCACCCCTTGGCATATAAATTTATTTTGCATAGAACATTATAGCTCATTCTGCAGAATGAATTTTATACACCAACCAAGTTGTAGTAATTGAAGTTTTTTTATAAATTATTTTAATTTATGATTCTTTTTTGTTTTTTGATACTTCACTAGCTATAAAGTTAACAAGATATACCTTACTTTTGGTAAAAATTCAATAACAATAAATTTATCTTTCCATTGACTACCATACAACTGAGACCTTGCATAGTAAAAGTTTAATCTTGTAAAAATTATTGTCTAGATGCTTAATTTATCATCCAACAACAAGCTTAAATCAAAAAATAAAATAAAATAAAGCTTCAGAACAACATTTTTGCTTAAAGTTTTCTAGTTTGGTGCATGCATCTTCAATAAAATTGGAGTCCATATCGATCAAAACTCCAAAACTAACCTCAATTTTTGATTTGTACCTAGCTGAAATAAGAACATTTTTGATTATTTCTTTTATGGAAACAAATGTAGAACATACGTTTGGTTATCCTATTTCTGTTTTTTTACTTTTGAATAACTTTTATTATTTTAGAACAAAGAAGTGAAAATTTTTCATTTCCATTTTTTTAAATATGGGTTTTTACCCTTCTCTCATCCTCTATGCCTAACCTACTTATATTATATAATATAGTATATATTATAATATATATATATATATATATTATGTATTATGTATCATATTAATTATGATAATATTGTTATGTCACATATAATATATAATTGTACTCATATTATTATCAAAATATATACATGTCATATATAATATTCATAAAATATTGTGATAATAATATATATTAAAATATGATATTATGATCATGTATATGAAAATATAGTATAATAATTGCACTAACATTATTATGCTAATAGAATAATATGTAAAAAAAATATGATAATTATAATATTAAATAATTGTAATGGTATATAATACTATATAATATTATATATTATGCATAATATTATAATAATTATACAAATTTTCAAAAAAAATCATGAATGTAATATCTCTTCCTTATTCTAATGATAAAATTTAATTATTATAATAATTTAGGTAGTTTTTCCTAGATATAAAATATAATATAATAATTATAATATTATTTACCAACCAAAGACAAGGTGCTTATTATTCAAAAACAGAGAGAAGGAACCAAACATATTTTCCATTGTAGGAATCTGGAAAAAATGAAAATGGAATTTTTTGTTTCCGAGTTTTTTTAAGAAGAAACACAGAAACGATATCAAACACAACCTTAGCTTTTGTTTTGAAATTTTTGATAGGAACTCCAAACCATGATTCTTATGATAGGTTGTCCCCTATGCGTACACCCATAAGCCAAAAATTATTAAATTTCCAAGGAATTTGTTATTAGATTACAAACCTCTGAATGGCATTAGTAAAAAGATTGAGATCTTCTAGTGATCCATAGCTGTCATACATATCATCGATGACTACCAAGATTGCAACTGCCTTGGTTACTTCAATCCGGCATGTTGAGAGGCATGGCTCTGGAAATAACCCTACAGTCCATAGAAAGCATTCAAGTGGCCGATCTCGAGCAAAGCTTAGCTTCTTCGTAACACCCAAATCTCTCCACCAACTATAGTACCAAAAGAACAAACGCAAGAAGAGTAATAAGGCGAGGGGAAAAGGGTCAGTGGCCTTAAATTATCTCATAAACTATTTATAATTAGAACAATCAACTTAACTGAATTAGCAACTTTTGGGTGTAAGATTACAACAGTAATTATAATAAGTCAAGAGTAATAAGAATTACTGTACCTTTCTAGCTCTGCAATTTCTTTCTGATATAATGATTGAACCATATTAAAATCTAAAGTTGCAAGCTCAAGCATAGCTGAACTCCTACCACATTCCTTCCTGTATTTCTCAATGAAACTTCTGGCTTCCAATCTTTCCATTCTCCGTTGCCTCGGAAACTCCAAGGCAAGACCAATATCTCTAGCTACGCTAGTCTCCGACACAAGCTTTGATTTCTGAAGGTGATGCTTTGTGAACTCCATAGCCTGTGATAGCACCTCTTCATCTTTCGCACCCAAAAAAGAGGCTTCATGCAGACTTAGCAGAGCCATTCTATTTTTGGCTAAGGGATCCTTAAAATTACCTTTATTATCCATGAATTTATGGAACACATCTGTTTCCAAAAGAAATAACATTAGGAATCAATAGCCATCAATTTTTTAATGCTTAAATGTTCAGTGATACATTTGTACCCATCTCACCAACCTGGGGTTACACTGTAACCTCCCTGTCTCAGCAATCTAAAACGAAGAGCTGTAATGAAGAGGTCGTCGTCATCAGATCTCGTGCCATAGCATCGATCTAAAACTCCATTGGTTTCCTCCTCGAAGTGATAACCAATTCCTAGATGTTGGAGGGTGTCAACAAGCACCATGGCAGCCCTCAAATCTATATTATTAAATAATATCTTTCTCACTCCTTCCTTCAGTTCTTCAATCCTTGGGTTGAAAGAACTAGCTTCCAAATGTACCTGCAATAATAAACAAAACAGAAACTGAAACATAGGAAATGTGACATATAAAGAAATCGAACCTGATATTATTATATTGCTCAAGAGTATATATAGTACCATTATATTTTGTCTTCCTGCGCATATATAAATTGAAAAAAGTAGAAATTGTAGAGCATTTTGTGAGTTAATTACCATATTATCCTGTGAAGTTGGCAAAGAGTAACACTGGATGCACTTGAACGTGTCAGAGACCCTGCAAGAAGAAGCCAACCTCTCTCTTCTCCCACCAAAGGGTTTCCATGAATGCTTTCTCAGACAACAGTGGACACCCAATGGAAAAACAGCATAGCCGATTCCAGCCATTTCAGGAGTAATTACGAGAAGATATCGGCTACTTGTCATGTCGGAGAACCATGAGGAAATATATGGAGGAGACGGAAGGTTCCATCCACCCACCCCGCCCGCCACAATTCCCCACGCGAAACACCTTCGCCCCACGCGAAACCGGCGTTTCGCGTGATGGAGGGGGGTCCCTTTTTTCTCGTTTGGGCAGGTACCCGAAGGGTCACATTAATCAGAATTTTTTAACTCAACCTCATTATATTTAGTCCATTTTCTTATTTCCATAAGCTCATATTGTCTATAAATATTTCAAAAGAAACGAGTATCAAATTTCAATTCACGTTTTAAGCATTGCTGAGGCAAAAGAAATATCAAAGGAAAAGACAAAACTAACCAAAACTACCTGTTCAACGTTTCATCACGTGCTGAATTATCTGTGTGATCCATAAAATTTGATTTGTGAACTATAATTAAGAATAAGGAAATTCTACCACAAATTTATCTCAGGAAGAGATTAATAAGTTGAGTGACAAAATAAAATGCTGTCAAAGCAGGTTAGGTTCGGTAAAAGGCTTGCATTACTTGCTGTCAGGAAGCTCCTTAATTTTAAGTACCATATTGTAGCCTCCAGCTCCCCATAGTGTGTGATAAGATCCACATCAGCCACACCATTATGCTCTTACGAAAAAACAAAAACCACACTATTTGCATGTGTCCCCAATATATTAGAAAATTGCCTAAAATAGGATCAGAACCACTTCTGATGAACTCGATGTCGTCATCTAATATGTACATCTTTCCTTTATTTATGTTAGCTGCTCTCCCTCTTAACCATTGGGGCATGGTTGGCCTCGCTGGATCAGAATAACCATTATAAAATTATTTTAGTGTTCCATGTTTTGAACCAGTATATATGGTACTGATATAATGGTCAGAACCTTGTGCAAAAAAGAAATTTGAGTGGAGGTTGCAGTCAAGTGTGAAAGAAATCCTAGTTTCCATGACCCAATGCACCAAGCCTGTGCAATAGCTGGATCAAGTGTTTTCAAGTATTCCATCACAAAAACAAGATCCTAATCACACTGCAAAACACAAGTGAAATTTGAGAACCCATCTCACTTGCTCAAAAGACCGTCTAGGAATTAAGGCACCATGTATGGGAACCGAGAAAACAAATGTGCAATCTGATCTATGGATGATGAACTATACTGATGCTAGATTAATCGGCTATTAATATAGCAGTGTGCAGCCACGGTCCCGTGCTTATTGAAGCCAAGAGCACATAGATTTAGAGCTCTAAATCAACACATACTTTGACACAATAAGTGTCTGCTTGCCATATGATGCACCACGTCTTGAGACATTCTATACTTTAGACCCATAGCAATTTGAAAAAAAATTAGAAAACTAGGGCAAAATGTAACAACTTAAGACCTCATCCCAAAAAATAAAAAAAATTAATCAGAAGATATTATTTAGATTTCTTGACTCCATATAAGTATCTAAAATCTTCCAGCAAATAACCCATGTGAGACTAAATGCATACCAGCATGGGTCCTCACATATTTATCCTGTTTAAGCCCTAGTGTCCTCATCATGCTAAGGATCGAAATTCATACAAATCTACTTATAAACATGACGATAGGCCTATAGTCAGCCCTAATTCATTATGCACTAGATCAGCAGCTTTGATACCATTTTAACAATTTAGGATCTTAACCAAAAAAAAAGATTAATCTAGATAGAAGATATTATTTGGGTTCCTTAATTGGCTCTGTACAAGTACTCCAAATCTTCCTAGTAAATAATCGATATGGGACTAAATACATGCTCATATGAATCCTCACAAAATTTCACATGTATAATGTGTTTTTGAGTAGTGACTATATATAAATGGGGATAGAGAAGGCAATATTGCAGTCGATCCTGAACAGCAGAAACAGCTACTGTGCAAAGGTATTTTAATTTACTCCGGTAATCATGGTATTTTGATGGTTTCACACAAAGACGGAAGGTGCTGCTGGATTCATTATAAGCAAAGAACATGGGCAGTAAATATCTGCTGGTTCTTTTTTGATAATTCTTCTGTCCGTACAGCTGATTGTAGGTGGTATGGGAGATTCTGCAGCTGCGGCTGAAATGCACTTTGTATCACAGGCTCAAGATTGAACAATCCACAAAGGGCACTCTCTTATAGGATTTTTGGAAGATCTAGAATTTGTTGGGTACAAGAAGAAATATAGCAAATAAGATACAAGAAAGAGAATATTTTAGTGGAAAGTATGGGCTTTCAATTATGGCTGGTCCATGCCAAATGGGTCAAGTCAATCAATTTATAAAAAAAAGATGACTCTTAGGCTACCCCTCGTGAATACACAAATAATTCTTTGATCTTCATGTGACTCTTAGTTTGCTTAAGGTAACTCTTTAACTTTCAAATGTATTAAATACTAGAGTTACATGACTCTTAAGCTTGCTAATATTAAATACAAACATAGTTATAAATTAACTTCTAACACCCCTTTAGTTTGTAATTTTCATGATATCTCTTATTTGCTAAAATTTTTTTAGTAAAAACATCGGCCAATTACTCATTTGCATTAACAAACTCTAACTATATATCTCCTTTCTCCATCAAGTCTTGGATGAAGTGATAACATACGGATGTCGTGTGTTTTGCCTTACTATGAAATATTGGATTCTTGTTATGGCGATCACTGACAAATCATCGTATTGAACAATTGTAATATCTTGTTTATAATGCTACAAATCAAAGAGAATTCTCTTAAAACTACCTCATATGCTGCATTAGTTGCTGAAATATACTTAATCTCGATAGATGAAAGTGTAATGGTCTTTTACTTCTATGATGACCAAGAAATAACTTTTCTTCCAAATAAAATATATAACATGAAGAGCTTTTGCAGTTGTGAAGAGAGCCTGTGCAATCACCATTTGAATATCTAATAAGTTTGTTAAAATTTTTCTTTTCATATATTAAGCTTATTCTTTTAGTATCTTGTAAGTACAAAGAATCTTCTTAAATGTTGCATGGCAATTAAAGCTTGCTTGGTTGACTCATAAACCTGAATAAAAGACTAATAGGAAAAACAATATCTAGCCTTGTGTTTGTTAGATGAATAAGAGAGCCAACAAAACTTCTACAAGCCATAGCTTCAACCTTTTGAGCACCATCATGCAGCTAAAGTTTTTTATTCTTAGACATTATCATTGTTGCATGCTTGCAATTGATGTATACATTTTTTCAACAAGTCTTCAATATATTTTTCTTATGATATACATATCTTTCCTTTTGATTGTTTTATTTGCATGTCAAGAAAATATCTCATAAGACCAACATCAATCATTTTATACTCCTTCATCATCGCCTTTTTAAATCCTTCTACCATGATGGTATTAGTGTTGATGTAAATAAGATCATCAACATATAAACAAACAATCAAGAAATCTTGTGTAACTTTCTTTTTTATGACATATAGTGATGACTCAGTTGGACTTCGTTCAAATCATTTTGGTGAAAATATTTATCAATCTTGCTATTCCATGCATGAGGGGCTTACCTTAAGCCATATAGTGCCCTTCAAAGTCGGAAGACTTTATTCTCTTGTTCTTTTATAATATAGCCTTCCTATTGTTCAACAGACTTCTTCTTTAAGTTCTCTATTTAAAAATATCAATCTTACATCAAGATGGTAGATTGACAGTTCCATCTAATACTATCAGAAATCAATGTTTTAGCAAGGGACAAAATTCCTTAGTGAAAATCAAAAATCCCTTGGTGAAGAGATTCATCAAAGGATTTTCAAGGAGAATCTATCCCTTGGACTATTTGATGTTGGTGAAAGTCTCTCTCAAAAATCTCTCAGTAATAATTGAGGGAGTGAAAACTTTTAGCGAGAGAATTTTTCTTGGTGAAACTAAAGGCTATTTGCCGAGAATTAACCATTTGCTAAGGGATTTACTAACCAAAATACCCTAAAAAATCTATCAATAATTGCCAAGGGATTCATCAAGAAAATATTCCTCGCTAAAATTTGGCTAGCTGAATGATTTGTGAGGAAGTTATCCCCACAGATCCCTTAATGATAACCCCCCGACGGTTCTTTGGTGATGGTTTGAGGTTTATTAAAAAAACTATTTGATAATCCTTTGGTAAAATTTGTTGGGACATGTGTCCCAAAAAGCCAATCGTCAAGCTGTTGACGGTTGAGCAACCAAGTATTATAATTGATTTGTTAATAAATAAAATATATTTTGTATTTTCATCATAAGCTTTCATCTTCTAATGAACTCTGTTGTTATGATGAAGTCCTTAGGACTATTTAGATTCGATAAAGAGAGAATTTATCGATTAGTCCTTAAAACTGTTCACGACCAAATGATAGGCTGTTAATAAGGACGACAGCTTTTATCGAGCATAGATCACTGTAGGCCATATGGGTTGGTTGTCCTCTTAACCAAAGAGTGTGGAGACACTGGTATGGCATACAGGTGAGATGTACTGGTACATCATCATTGAACGTGACCAACTCCAGAGTATTCTGCTGTCAAGAATGCCTCTGATGGGATATAGGTATAAGTGTCCCTTAGACCTGAGATCGTCTCAGTGACTTGCAAGCAACTCACTGTGCTTTGGTACTGGACTAACTGAATTTCTAATTCAGGGATGGAAGGCTTCTAGGCACAGTTAAGTACTTGCAAAGTCAGAGTGTGATCGAGATGGGATTGACCACTCCAAGAGTTGGAGAAGAATGAGTCACTGTATTTCAATTTAGCAAAATCTTGGTCAGGATAATCCATCAGATGGATTTGATATTTTGAAATACAATGGGGACAACCTGATCAGAATTGACAGTTGAACTTTGGGGTGTCCTATGATCATTTTGGTCAAGGGGATGAATTATATGAAAACTATATCTGCATGGATTCTAAGGATGTTGTTCTACACATTCGATCTATCCGATCGTCGGGTACCATTGTTAGATGGTCACTTCAATTGGTATAGAAATTTGTTCCTGTGCTACCAGCTTAGGTTCGGACCTATGAGGTCACATACATTAGAGTTCATGATCCGATCGGATGGTTGATCAACGATTAAGAATCATTCTAGGGTTAAATGATCAATACGATTGACATTTAACCCAGTGCAAGTGTTGCAGGAGGATCGATTAGCAATTCGATTGCTAATTGGCTTAATTTGATTAAGCCAATAGACTGAGATTAAGTCTAATTAAATATAATTTAATTAAATTTAGTTTGGGCTTGATTGGATCAAGTCCAATTGGTTTATTGGATAAGCTAAGTGCAAGGAAAAACTAGTCCTAGTTCAACTAGGACTTGGGTCAATCTAATTTCTAATTTGATTAAAAAATTAAATCAGATTTAAATCTAATTTAATCTGATTAAATTAGGTTCTTAATTGGGTTAAGACCTATTTTAATTAGGTTGATCTAATTTTGGTTTGATTTGGTTTGAGAAACCAAATTAAAACAAGTCATAAGATAGAATCCTAGTAAGACTAGGATTCCACCTTGCACCACATAAGCCTTCCCCACGCCTTCTCTCTCATTCAACGTCAATCTTCTCTTATTTTGTGTGACAAAAGCCCTCTCCCAGGTCTCTCCCACGTTCACAAAAGGTCTCCTCTCTTGTTTCTTACATGGAAGGTGGTTTGGCTCAAATAAAAAAGGAATAAGTTTGGATTTCGAATTCTATGAGATAGAGTTTTAGAAATCCAAAACTCTTTCAATTTTGCACCGAATCTATCCAATTTTTTTTTAGAATTTTTATGGCTTTTAGGGTACACATTATGCACCCTTTGCTAGTGATCCATGCATAAAAATTAGGAGGAGGTGCTCAAGAGTTGGGTGCCCCTTAACTTGCCATGTTTGGATAAGCCTTGACTAGGTATTTGACCTAGACAAGGACTCTATCATATTTCTCTATATAAAATGAGTTTATTCATGAAATTTTTGAAAAAGATCTAGAGATTCTTTGATTTTAGAAAATAATATTGATTTATTTTAATCTTCCACTGTATGATCTTGAAAAAGTTTCAAGATCTAATCCTGAAACCTTAGATTTGGTTCCTATAATTGGTATCAGAATCAGGTTCTTTATTACATGATTATTTATACATGCTTAGACTATTTCTTAGATTAGATCTAATTTATAATCTGATTATTAAATTTAAAATTAAAATTTTAGATTAATCACGAACTGCAAGGTTGTCCTACTGTAAGGTTTACCCCTTACAGTGCAAAGGTTGTCCTAGTTTGTGTAGATCTATCTTTAATCATAAATTTGTTAGATATGATTTAGATTAAATTTATGATTTATTAAATTTAAAAAATATTTAAATATGAAATAAAATCTCTTTGTTAATAATTTTTGTGCAAAAAAATTGTTTAAAGTTGAAACTGTTTCGATTACATGAACTTGTTTAGATTAGATCTAAAGTAGTTTTATGTTTATTTCACTTGTATCTTGATTATGAATCAAGCATGCAATATAGTTGGTAGAATCATATTGTAAAATTATTTTACAAATATAAAAATTATTTTTTAAAAAGCCGAACCCAACCCTCAGCCCAAAACTTAATTAAGAATTAAGAAGTTGTTTGATTAGGTTCTAGGATTGTGAATTGAAGAATCTAAGACACAAACCATAACACATTGGGTTAATGGGTTAGTGGGAATTAGGTCCATTAATTGGGTTAGACCTATGGTTAGATTGAAGATGGACTTAATTAGAGAATTGACTAAATCTAATCAATTGTTGTCTTAGATTAGGTCAAGGATTCTCTACATCAATTACAATAGTTGTAGTTGGTCAAGTCCATGTCTTTAACGAGAACCAAATGGACTTGATTCTTGGCTAAGCGGTCTAGCACGAACTGTTAGGTTGATCTAATCGAAATTAATTAAACCAGTTGGTGTCTAAGGTAAACCAGATCGGTGGTTTTTAATTGGGAGCCCGCTTACCTGGCCATTTCTGATGGTGTCTAAGGCAAGCTTTGGCAGACCCTCCCACTGATCGAACTTACCTGACCTCTTGATGAAATTATGTTTTGATCGGATCACTTAACTATTCGAGCTGACCCATGTCAGCTAGGTAAATCAGTGTGACTGATTTAGGTGCTCCTAGACCAGCCCTTTTAATGGTCTCCCTTAAGCTGACTTGGTGAAGCCAGTGGGAGGATCATGATAAGCTGGTTCATCTGACCTCATCCTCTATATTATTTAAATCTTCTAAAATTATTAGATCCTTAAAATGATAAAGTTATAGAGATAACTGAGTCATAGCCTCCCATTAAGGTGTTTGATAATGAGTCCATTAACTCAATAATCATTGCAGACCTAAAGGCCTGGTGCTTGTTGACTAATGGAATTATCACTCATCATATGACGACTTGGAAGTATCTCTCTAATGGTGGTTAGGTGAGCCAACCAAAGTTGGGCTTAATCATTCGTTGGTTAGATATACCAAGTATGATCATGTTAATGGTTGGACCTAACCGGATCCTTACAGTGGAGGTCAAAGCCTACTGATTAGGTTTCTGGGGCAAAATTAAAATTACTATAAATTATTTAGAGAAACAATTGATTATGAACCTATCCTTAGATGTACATGGGTTGACCAACCAAAGTTGGGCTTGTGTGCAGTCTAAGTGGATTCTAGTATCCACTAAGAAATTAGGGTAATTTCTCGAATTGGAGGTAGAGTCTACCAATTCAAATAAAATAGTGGGAGAAACCTTTTGATTAAAGTCCAAATCTTTAGCTTTAATGAATCAATTACTAATTAGGTTATGATTCTCCTTTGTGCAAATATGGCCACTTCCCTATCGCTCCGATCATTGTTGGACAATGATAAGTTGGTGGGACCCAACTTCGATAGCTGGTATCGAAAGTTGAAGATAGTCCTGGAGCATGAACGGATCCTATATGTGATAATGGATCCTGCACCTGAGGAGCCAGCTGTCAATGCACGTGGAACAATCAGAGACACTTATCAGAAGTGGCTCAGTGATCGGACCATGGTGCACTGTATCATGTTGGCTGCTATGAGTGACGAGTTTAGTCGCAGATTCGAGACGGCTCAGTCAAAGAACATGCTTCAAGTTTTGGAGGATGCCTTTGGCACACCCGCTGACGTGGAGAAGTACAAGACTAGTTGTGCCATCTTCAACGTCAAAATGCGGGATGGTGCCTCTGTCACTGATCATGTATTGTACATGATCGAGCTGATGGAACGATTGAGCAAGCTCGGCTTTCCCTTACATGAGCAGCTTGGGAAAGATGCAATACTGAACTCGCTGCCCAAGTCTTATCTCCCATTCCTCACTCATATAGAATGACAAAGCCTGAAGTAAACTACCACGGGTTACTGGGGTTGCTTCAAAACTTTGAGAAGGATCACCAACTCCTCAAGGAGTCGGTGAACTTAGTGGGAGGTTCGTCTTCTGGTTCTCGACCCTTTAAGAAAGGGAAGAAGAGCAAGAAGAAGAAAGTGAAGAAGGTGCAAGTTCAGGTTGGGACTGAAAGGAATATGCCCTACAAGCCAATCGAAATTTGTATTTTGATGGATTTTCCTTGTAATCTTTCAGACTTATGTATTGACTCTTTAAATAATAAAAGGTATTTTCATCATATGTTGCATCTTACTTTAGTAATGATTATGATGAACTCCATAAATCAGAAAAATGGGTTTAGGGTTATGATGAGATCATACCTATGAGACCTAAAATTCTAAAAATTCTGATTTAGAATATTCCTAGTCATAGGAGCATTGAGTAGGAGATCAATGTTCTGGATAGATTAGTACTTTCTATGTATGCTCGATGAAGAGGGTGGCAGATCTCATATGCCACTTGTATGAGACACTAATACAAGAAAGTGGGTGCTCATTAGAGAATGAGTTCACTGAATTGATCCGACTTAAGAAACATCTTATGGAATTTACTTACCTGTCAAGAGATATTTTCTTATAGTGGGAGTTGTGCATGTAATCCTTTGACCTGAGACTACCATAGAACTTTGTATACATAAATCCATATTTTTTGGTTCATACTCATTCATGACTTAGTCATGTACAAGGTATTCTAGATATGGTAGAATGTGTATGGAGGTTGTGAGTAGGTTAACATGGAATCAATCACTCCTGGTAAGAGGAAATCACATTCTACTTGTTCTGATCGATTAATGATTCAGGAAGCCTTTGATCAAAGCAAAATAAAAATTAGAAAGAGTTTTTAATATTTTATTAATTGAATCATCATATAAGATTGAGAGAAATATGAGTATGATATTAGATTTGACATCATTCCATACCAGAGTCATATTCGGGGTGCAGGGAGATCGCAGGATCAAATTGCACGATAACTTTCCACTGAAGGGTATTTTTGATATTTTCATAAAAAATTTCATATCTTCTAGATAGACATAATATATTGCTAGACGTCAATCTTGTCTTATGGGTTTGATCGAATTAAAGAGTTTAATTCAATCACCAATTAGAAAGAGTTCTAATTGCTGAAATCGAGTTAGCTCGATTGGATCTGGATCGGTTAGATTAAATTCTAATCAAATCAAATCAACTTGAACTCGGACCTATTACTGGCTAGATGTGAAACCCAATGGGTCACACACAAAGGGTATTAATCAGGGGTCTAATTGGATTAGATCATGTTTGCAAGATTGACATGCTAGCACATGTTGCAAAAAACTAGCTCCTTGTTTCGAATCGGGTTTAAAATTGATTCCAGATTGGGATAATTAAAGCCAAATTAATTCAAATAAATTTTATATTTGAGTTGGTTCAGCCTTTTGATGCATGTACCAAAAATTTGGAGCTAGGAAACCAATTCTCCACGAGTCAAGAATTTTTCTTGTGCGTGGGTGCAGTTTTTGTGTGCAGAAATAGTTTTCTCATCCCATGAGATGGGACGCCTCATCCTTGAGCTTATCCTATGTTCTATGATGAAATAAATTTTTGGATGATTCCTAACTTTACTTTTAGCATCAGAAATTTTTTTCAAGTTAAAATTCCTTCTGGTTTAATCGTGGAAATTCATTGAAGTTGAAAATCCTGTCAGCCTGATCCATGCGCCTGACCAAGAGTCCAACTTGTGAAGGACTCTAACCCATTTGTCACGTCACTTTTTAATCTAAATTTTTTTCCATGACATTCTCATATTAGCACCTTAATTTTTGGCCATTGGATGGACAAAATTATGTTGATAGGTGGTGAAAAAAAATTATGCCATGCGAAGCTGCGCGACTCATCGGAGAATCATCAAGAAAAATGTTCCGAAGAGTCCTTCTGCATGAAGCATCCCTTGGATTTTTTCCCGATGATTGCCATGTGTCAAAAACTTTCAGATAGATATGAGAATTCATCAAGAGGTGTGAGATTTTCTGATGGATGCGAGATGGCACGTGGAAGGGGCGCGAAAAATTTTTGAAGGCAACCCATCGCTAAGTATTCTTCTATAACTTAAATTTAATCTTGAATTTATGTTATATATGATTGTTAATCATCAAGGAGATATTGGTTTAAGGGTTTAATATTTAAGATTTTTTTATTAAAATTTTAAAATCCATTATGTTTCCACTGTGCATGCCCACTCTGAAACCCTACAGTGGTATCAGAGCCGGCCTTGTTTGGTTCAATCATATATACATAATATTTATGTGATCCATAGTATGATTTATACTATAAAATAATTTATGCTTTCATATGATGATATGAAATAATACATATATCATTCACCACTTCATCATCTTGACATAAGGTTGTCCTAGCATAACGGGATTATGCTGCAAGGTTGTCCTAGGATGATGAATGTCCATATATTACACTTACACATGTAGAAAATTTTAATGTTGATACATAAATAGGTATTATGTAGTTAGAATGTGCATGAGACCAAATAAAAGCCCTCATTAGAAAATTATATTAAGTGGTAGTGATATGCAACTATGGGTTAACCAATTCTTGATCAATTGATCAATTGGTGTCTAGAAAAGTGCTATAGGTGATTTTTTAATTGGTTCCGTTGTCTGACCTGGCCAATTTATTGGTGTCTAAAGAAAGCAACGGGAGGACCCCCACCTTACTTACCTGGCCAATTTGATTAAGCGATCTTGATATTGAAAAACCCTAATGTTGAAAACACTATTAAGGGCCTTCCTTCATGCTAGGTTAATGTTACATCATGAACTATGGCTAGTTTGTTGTGTTAACATGAGGCTTGTTATAAGGATTGATATAACATAATCCTGGTGCATAGAAGATGCTTACGGCAACTTTGAATATACTATTTTGTTGTATTAACACAAGGGCAGTTATATTAGAATTTGACTGTATTGAAATGAAGGGTCTAACTTAACTAAAATATTATAGCTTATTGTGTTAACACAAAGCTAATAATATTTTAAAGGCCAAGATATAATATTGAAAATTGCATGAGATGCAATTGGAAAGAGTTTCCTACCTATAAACTCATAAAGATTTGTTGTGTTAACACAAGATCATTATGAGGAATTAGGATCTCAATCCCACTAAGATAAATATAATATATGTCTCGTTCATCATAGTAGAGGGTTATGATGTTCGATAAAATAGTGGGAGGTACAATTAAATCTAAAGACCTTATTTAATTGTATGAGTTAATATGAGTTATTTGCTTATGTAATATTCTTTAATTATTATAGATTAAATATTATTGTCCTTGGTAACAACGTATCATTTGATCGCGAACAGGTTTAAGGACTAAACGATAAATCCTCCTTTGTCGAGTCTAAATAGTCCTAAGGACTTCACCACAATACAGGAGTTCATTAGAAGATGAAATAATTTATGATGAAAAATATCAAAATAATTTTATTAATTTATAATTCATATACTAATACAAGAAAGAGCACAACCGTTAACAGGCTGATGATTGGCTTTGGGACACTATTCCCAACAATAAATACTTTCAATTATATTTCATCATAATATTTCAAAATAAGATATTTTTTGAAGTAAAATATCACTCATCAAGTTCATACATCATTTCATAAATTATATCAAGAAAATATTTTATAATTTATCGATAAATCTAGAAAAAAATAAAATATTACTTATCTTATACATATTCCAACAAATTCACATAATTCTAGATTTTTTTTTCAAAATCTTTTGTTCAAAAATTATATTGTAGTATCCCATTACTAGATATCTACAACCCTATACAGAATCAAGTCTAACAATTAAAAAGGATATGAATAATTAAGAAAGTAGAATTGATAGATAATTGCATTCAACAGTTTGGATTGGTCTGATCATCTAATTTTATTTAATTAAGATCCAATTAAGACATAGGTGGTTTAAAAAAGATTGAGGATAATCAACTAGTATTATCTGACAAGTGTCAAGATAAAGGTCGATATGTCATTCGATAATTAGAGGTTAGTTTGATCAAATATTTTTATTTAATCAAGATCATTAAAAATGCAAGGATTCAATAGAGATCAACAAAGATCGAATTTTATGATATTTAATGAAAACTCGGATGATACAGATATATTATTCAATCAAAAATATGGTTCAGAGTCTAGTTATCTAGATCAAATTAGATTCAAAGTGATAGGACTGAAAATCCTTCATTGAGTTCATAAATCAAATAAAGAGGGAATGTTAGGGAGAGAAATTAATGGGTTACAATATGACTTATCAAGCAACATTGTCTGGCATCTCGATCGATCTGAGCAAGATAATTTTATCAAATTATGATTGAACTAGAATACATATGGTTCAATGAAAAATATGAAAAAATAAACATAATAGAATCCAATCTGACCAAGGTGGGTGTCGGCATGCTGCTTGATGATCATGGATTGGGACCCCTTCACTAGGGTCATTCAAAAGCATCATCATTCTTCTCAAACATCTACAAAATCCTAGGAGAGAGAAATAATCTAGAGAGAGAATCATAGAGAAAAACTAGAGAGAGAAAGTGAAGAGAGAAATTAGAGAGAGAAAGAGAGGAAAGAGAGATAAGAGAGGGAAGAGAGAAATTTCTCTTTTCTTTCTTTTCTTTTCTTTTCCTTTTTTACTTCTTCTTTTCCTTTTCCTTTTTCTCTCTTTTTCTTTTCATTCTTTTTCCTTCTTCTTCTTCTTTCGTTTGGGTGGTGACATAAGGGATTTTTTAAACTCCCGTTCACCCCCTCGACTCTAAGGGAGTCTTTCCAAGAACGATGGCCAGAGGTACAGTCTGTGACAGTGCAACTATAGATCCTCGGTTGAATGATCAACGATGTCATACGGTGCCAGAAATTAAGGAAACAAAGTCAGTAAAAATAGGGCATCCACTCCCCAACTAAACCTAGCAATTTGCCAACTAGAATCTATACTCCAAAGGCCATAAAAGGAATGGGATGAGGGTTAATCAATGAGGGCCAATCCCATACCTTATGTTCCGACGATGCATGGCTTGCAGTTCCGGTGAACTCAATGAAAAATCCAACAAAGATGGCTTCCTTCCGATGATGAATAGCGATCGGAGTTGATGGGGTTTGAAGGGTCACTTGGCCCCTCTTTAAAGAGCGCTAAGGAAGGAGTCTGAGTCCTCCCTCCCTTCCATTCCCATTGAAAGATCGCGAGGAAGAGGAATCCATTGGGATTCCAATTCCTCCCACCCAACACGTGCTATGCATGTGCTGGCCAATTTTTCATTTTTGAGCCTCACTTTAAAATTTGTGCAACCAAAATTTTGGGCCATTTGGGCTAGGTTGATGGGCTAGGGTATTACACCCTATCTACATTTTCCTTTGCCTTAGGATTCCGTAGAAGATTTGTTCCATTTTCCTTGTTTTCTTTGAGATGAGCCTCTTTCTTTTTCTTCTTGCTTTGTACTTGAAGGTTTTTTTCTCCTATAGTAAGGTTGGATTGAAATGATTGCTACAAAGATTGAACTGAAAACTTATTCATTCTTTATTCATGTGCCTCAAATGACCCCATTAGTTCATGCAAGGTGAGATAGATAAATCCTTTGATTCTTTATTTATAGCAATAATATGATCAAATTTAGTAGACAAGCTTCTCAAAATTTTCTCAACAATCTTCTTATCTTGAATTATGTCACCACAGCTTCTAATTGATTAATAATTCATCAACAACTCTATAGAAGAAATCTTTGATTATTTCATAATCTTTCATTGCTAAATTATCAAAATCTCTCCATAAGGATTGAAGCTTAATACACACAACTTTGTCTAAGCCTTCAAACACATTTCTTTAAATTTATAATGCATCTTTAGATTTATTTGCACCCATAATTCTAGAAAAGATAGTTTTGCTTACCTCTTGTTGAATGAGAAGTAAAGATCCTATATCCCTTCTTTTGTTCTCTTTATACTCCCTTTCCTTTGCTTGAGTCCATGCCGCAAATGCTCCTTGATTAGTTGGTTCTTCATAGCAACCTTCAACTAAGTCCCACAAATTTCATGAGACAAAAAGAGTCTTCATTTGTATGCTCTAAAATCATAGCTCTATCCATTCAAGAATGGCACTAGGCTTTATACGTAGTTGAAGATAGTATTGTTTGTACTTATGCTAGAACTTGTTGCCGTGGTAGAATTGAATTGAGACATAGGATTCAGGTACATGAAATGAGGTGGAGTCTGAGGGGCTTTGGATGAAAATTAAAAACAAAGAAAAATCTTGCTCTAATACTAATTTTGTTGGGTACAAGAAGAAATATATAAAATAAGATGCAATAAAGAAAACTTTTTAGTGGGAAGCATGGAGGATTTTTATTCATAAATATTAGAGTGGTACAAGAGGCTATTAATGGCTTGTCCATGTTAAATGCTCAAGTCCTCCTATTTAAAGATACAAAGATGACTCTCAGACTACCCCTCATGATTACAAAAGTGAGTTTTTGATCTCTGCATAACTCTTAGTTTACTTTAGATAACCCTTTGACTTTGCAATATATTAAGTATGACATTTAGATGACTCTTAAACTTGGTAGCTTAATTATAAATTAATTATAAAACTAATTATAAATGAATTTATAATAAAATTCTCTAGATAATTTTAAAGCAACATAATTTTTTTAACAAAAAAAATCAGTTAGCTAAAAGATTAGTGCCCTACAAGCCAATCGCATAAGTGATGTGATGAAACTTTTCTATGTAAACTTCCAACTCATGTAATGATATTATGAATTTATTAATGAAATAAAATATTTTGATTCATCATTGTAGCTATATCTTATTACATTAAGATTATGATGAACTCCATATATTAGGATAATAATTTTAGGATCATGAAGAGTTCATACCAATGAGATCTAAAATTTTAAAATCTTAATCTTAAATATTTCTAATCGTAGGAGCATTGAATCAGAGATCAATATTTCAGATAGACTGGCACATCCTATGTATGCTCGATGGAAAGAGTGGCTGATCTCACAAGCCACTTGTGTGAGATACTAATATAAAGATGTGGGTGCTCATTAGAGAATGAGTTTACTGAATTAATCCATCGATAGAAAATATCTTATGGAGCCTTACTTGCATGCCAAAAATATAGTTATCTAAGTAAGAGTTGTGCAAGTGATCTTTAGACCTAAGACGACCATAAAATCTTATGCACATGAATCTATATTTTGGTTCATATTCAGGAATGACTTAAAAATATATATGGAATATTCTGAATATGGTAGAATATGTGTGGAGGTTGTGAATAGTTCAACAAGGAATCGATTACTCCTAGTTAGAGGAGATGTCATTCTATGTATTCTCATCTCTAAATGACTCAGAAAATCTTTGTCCATAGCAAGATAAAGATTAGTGCTTCATCATTTGAGTCATCATTGATTGATAAAGAATTGATATGAATATGTATTTGAGTTTGACATGATTCCATACTCATGAATATATTCGGGATACGGGATGCTTGAAGGATTGAATTATATAATAACTTACTACTGAAAGATATATTTGATATTTTTATCAAATTTTATATCTTCTGAATAGTCATGATATATTGCTAGATGTCAATCTTAACTTGTAGATTTGATTGAATTAAAGTGTTTAATTTGATCCTCAATTAGAAAGAGATCTAATTGCTGAACTTGTATCGACATGATTTGGATCTTCATCGATTAGAAGGGTTCTCATCAGATTAGATCAACTTGTACCTGAATCTACTACTGGCTAGATGTAGAATTCAATAGATCACATACATAAAAAAATTAATCAAGGATCCATTTGATATGATTGATTGAAATTTTGGATCCAATCAGATTACTGGTAAGCATGCTAGCATGTGTGGAAACCTTAACTCCTTGAATCAGATTCAATTTTAGTTTGAATATTGCTATTTGATCAAACCAAATTAAGTCAAGGCTTAATTTGAGTTTGGATCAAGGTGTGGTAGCTATTGAATGGTGCCACGTAGCCTTATAGGCGCCATAAGCTAGAGTCGAAATAGGTTGGAACACTAGGTGGTGCATGGATAAGATGGGAGCACACTTCGGCATGGAGAAGGGATGGAGTCCTTCTCACATGGGATTAAGATCCATATGGTAGACCATATCACCCTCAACTCTCTGGCACTAATACCAAAGTCTGAATTAATCCTTTTTTAATTCAGATGGGGTCTTGAACTTATATTGGAAAGAAGTCCCGCATGCGTGAAGGAAAGGGTGGTGCACCTATTGACATGTAGAGTCCTACCATAGGCAAAAGGATGAGCCTCTTCTAGATAAGCCTCCCATCTGAATTCAAATTTAGATGAGATCCCCCATAGCAAATTTTAGATTAATCTAAAGTGGGAATGGATGCTTTTGTGGCTATTGAAGGCAGCGCACGCATGAAGGGGTGCTTGAATGGGATGTGGCATTTGGGAGAGAGTCCTTCTATTTGAAGGCTCTATCTCTCATAGTTTTTTTTTGAGTGGGCATGAGGAAGGGATGTGGCTGTCCATAGGTACCTATTCTCATCCTATTTAAACCCCAAGGCATTAGAGTTCTGATCATCCCAAGCAATGCCAACTTCAGTCCAAGATAAGTTCAAATAGTCAAGGACAAACCTCACTCTCCTACACCCTAGTTTAGGACAAAGGCTTCTCTATTAAGACAAGCCCAATCTAGCCTAAGATAAGGGTGATAAGGATTTCTTAAGAGAAGATTTAGAAGTCCTAAAGAGTGCTTTGAGAGGATAAAGTCAAGTTCTTGAAAACTTAACTGGCTTGAGGCAAATCAAGTTCTTAGGACTAGAACTATTGAAGCAAGGTTCAAGAAGGAGCATTATCCTTAGTGTAGTCCTTATGTAGATTACTATTGGAGGGCAGACACTTGTGTGCCTATGGAAATCAAGCATCAGAAGCTACAAAGTATAGGTACACTTTAAACTCTACTATTTACATTATGTACTTTCTTTGTATTGTTAAGGTCAATCTTGGTTCTAGGGTTTCGATGCGCTAGTGTTCTTAAAAAAATTTTGAAACACCATTGTCTTCTGCTGTAGCCCCAAAACCCTACAATGGTATTAGAGCTATTCTTGATGAATATAATCAAAAGATAGCATGTTGTCCTGATTGAAATCACCAAGGGTTTTTGATTTGATTCAATATGGGTCAAGAAATGAGTCTGATTGAATATCCAAACACTAGTCAATCTTATAGATCTATTTAGATATATTACTTCAAATACCTGACGTAGTATGACCATGCACCATTATGAAAAATTAAGATAGAATATGCTTGAGACCATAAATTCCTTCAAAAAAATTATATTAAGTCATAGTGCTGGAAACCAAAAGCTAACCAAGTTTGGAATTGATTGATTAATTGGTGTCTAAGGAAAGTGGTTCTAGAGTGGTGGTTACTTAATTAAGACTGTTGTAAAAGCATAGAAAGCCTCCCACCAATCTTACACTTATCTAACCAATTGGGTTAATTAGTTTTGAATTTGGAGTGCTTAGTGTTAAGATCACTAGCCAAGCCTTCCTTCATGCCAAGCCAATACTATGTCAAAAACTATAGTAGGTTTGTTATACTATTCATAAGACTTACTAATGATGATTGATGTGGGGTTGTCTTGATTCATTTTGATGCATATGGCATGCTTAGTGGTGTTGCCTTGTTGTGCTATCCATACGGATAGCATTATTCAAGTATAACCATATAGGAACAAAGGGTCAGACTTAACTAAAATATTATGGCTTGTTGTGCTATCTATAAGACTATAAGTATTTTAGAGATAAAAAAATTTTGTTGAGAGTTGCATGGGATGTAATTGAAAAAGAGTTTCCTATCTTTAAACTTATTAAAGTTTGTTATACTATCCACAAGGCTTCATTAAGAAATTAGTATCTCAATCTTACTAAGAAATCATATTAGAGTTTCTCACTTACTACAGATGAGGGCTACGATATCTAATAAAATAGTGAGAGACATAACTAGATAGAAGATCTCATCTAGTTTTGCATGTCATCATGAGTGATCTGCTTATTTAATTATTTTTAATTCATATTGATTAAATTTTTGCATCACGGCATCTTCACTCTCATTGCATGGTATCCTTGATGCAAACAAGTTGACTGGTCTGAACTATGTGGACTGGTTGAGGAACTTATGAATTGTATTCACACAGAAGAAAGTCTCCTATATTCTGGATACTCTTGATCTTGATCCGATCAGTGAAGATGCTACCAAGGAAGAGAAGGCCATATATAAAATATGGCAGATTGACAGTACGATTATCAAATATATAATGTTGGTCTCGATGAGCAATGAGTTACAGAGACAACATGAGAAAATGGATCCTCGCTCCATACTCCTTAACCTCAAGGAGTTATATGGAGAACATATCGGACTGCTAGATATGAGTTGTCTAGGTAGTTGTTTCGAGTTAGGATGACTAAAGGCACATCTGTACAAGCCCACATACTGAAGATAATTGACTTGGTCATTAGATTGGGTCAATTGGGCTTTGCAATGGATGTGGAACTCAATCTGGATCTAATCTTTCAGTCTCTCCCAGTTTGTGGTTAACTACCATATGAACAAACTAGATACAATCCTACCAGAGCTATTAAATATATTGAAAGTAGCAAAAAGCCATATTAAGAGAGAAAAGGGTCCACTTCACTTCTTCTAGTAGATAAGAAAGGGGCTGGCAAAATGGGTTCAAAGAAGAGCCAAAAGTTAAACCCTAAAGGTGACATCTTTAAGAAAAAGAAGGCAAAGAATATCCCTATGGGTATCACCTATTATTACTGTAGTAAGATGGGACATTGGAAAAAAATTGTAAGAGTTTTCTTACAAGCTTGAAACAGGGTGCAAATATTGTATAGAAAGATGTGTAGGTGCTTTAGTCAGTGATTCTTGGATATTGGATACCACCTAGGTTCACATATCTATAGATCTTTGCAGAGACTGCAAAGAATCTAAATGCTGAAGAAATGTGACTTCGAGCTTTTTGATGCAAGTAGAGAGTCCATTCATGCTGAGGCTATGGGAACCTACCTATTGAAATTACCATCATACAAGATTTTGAAATTGAAAGAATGTTATTATATGCCTAAGGTCATTAGAAATATTATTTCTGTATCTATGTTAATGCAACAAGATTTTGAAATAAAAATAATAGGCAATAGTTGCTCCATCTTTCATTCTAATGTGTTTTATAGTAATGGCTATATTGTTAATAATCTTCGATTCTTGCACTCATTGAAAATATCTTTCATATTCATAGAAATATAAAAAGAAAGAGAGAAGATGTGAATATCATATATCTCTGATATTGCCATCTTAGTCATATTAGTAAGTCAAGGATAAATAAGTTGTATAAAGAAAGGTTCTTTGATCCCTATAGTTGTGAATCAGATAAAATTTATGAATCTTGTCTCATGGATAAGATGATCAAAACTCTATTCACTGAACAAACAGAGAGGGCAAGTGAGTTATTGGCCCTAATACATTCAAATATATGTGGGTCGATGACAACTTAAGTCATAGAAGGATACTCATACTTTTTCATCTTTATGGATAATCTATCAAGATTTGGATATGTATACTTAATGAAACATAAATTCAAAGCCTTTGATAAGTTCATGGAGTATCAAAGCATGGTCAAAAATAAAATTGACAAAGTATCAAGATTCTTTGATCCGATCGAGAAGGAGAATACTTATCTAGTAAATTTCTTGATCATCTCAAGGATAAAGGCACTCTCTCTAAATGGATCCCTTCTGATACACCATAGTTAAATAGTGTGGTAGAAAGGAGGAGAATACTTATCTAGTGAATTTTTTGATCATCTCAAGGATAAAGACATTCTCTCTGAATGGATCCCTTCTTATACACCACAGTTAAATAGTGTCATAGAAAGAAGGAATCGCACTCTAATGGATTTGGTATAGTCCATGATGTGCTTCACCAATCTTCCAATATCTTTCTAGAGATATGCCCTATAAACTGCCACATACATATTAAATAAGATCTCTTCAAAGTTTGTTGCTAGCACCCTATACGAGATATGGAAAGGAAGAAAGCTTCATTTTAAACATCTTAAGATTTGGGACTATTCTGCTTATGTCAAAAATATTTTTGGGTATAAGCTAAATGCTAGATCAAAAAAATATAGATTTGTAGGGTATACTAAGAAAATAAAAGAATACTATTTCTACCATTCTACTGAATAAAAAATATTTGTCAGTAGGTATGCCATTTTTTTGAAAAAAAAATTATCAAGGAGGAGGTAGTCGGAGAAATGTTGAACTCGAAAAAGTTCAAGACTTACAAACCATTCTAGAAATACTAGTGGATGGTTCACAAAATGATCCTCAACCAAAAGTACCTATGGAAGAAGTACGCATATTAGAAAACAGATAGACTAGCATGCATAGATTTTAAAATAACTTTGAAATAGCAGTGAAAATGGATCTAGGTTAAATCTTTTAACCCCATATATAATAGATCTAATCTATATTTATCTGAGTCCTGAATCTAAGTCATGCATATAATCTAAAAATAAAATAAAATAATTGAGATCATATCTCAATACCTTGCGCGGGTCGAAATACACCGCAGTCGATGATCGTAGGTCTGAAGGTTCTTAAGCTACACACGTATCTGACCTCTAAGATATACATCGGGATCAATCTTGAATCTTTCTTTTCATTTTAGATTCATCTTCTTCAAGATGAATCTTAGCCTTTTGGATCTTTGATCAACTGTTGATCTTTGTCCATGATCTCAACACTAGAACTGCAATCTTTCTCCTTATTTCTTGATGTAGAAGAGATCACCCAACACCTTGGATGCATGGGAAGTGTTGGGAATAGTTGAAGGAACCAGATCTAGGGTTTTAGGGTTAGATCTTGAAATTTTTTCAAGATCACACAGCGGAAGACTAAAATAAATCAAAATTTATTTTTTAAAATTAGAGAATCTCTAGATCTAAGATCTTATTATATGATTATTACATAGAATTAAATCAAAAATTAAAATATATATATATAGCATAAACTACATGTTAATCATATCAACATGTTTCTATACTACATCTAATGTATGTATTAAACAATAGATCAGATCTATTACCTTGCAAGTTAGACGTTCTAACCTTGCTGATCTGGGCTTGAAGATGATGTTGCAAGCCACACATGCATCCAGCCTCTAGGAGTCATCCACACGAGCCCACGAATCTCGATCAGAAGTCCTACTTCAGAAAATCAGCACAGTATGCTAGTACTGCGCTGATCCTTCTTTGATGGTTGATCAGGTGCCTCATTCTTCTTGATTTGGACTCTTTAAAAGATAAAAAGTAGGAGGAGGAGTTTTAGATCTGAGATGCTCTCAGAAAACTCAAGATGGAGGGAGGAAAGATATGAAAACAGACAACCCTAGAAGAAGACCCTCTTCTTCTTCTCGTTTCTCTCTCTAGACACCCTATCTTGTGTCTATTATATCTCCACGACCCAAAGGTCTTTCTCTCTAATTTTTGGATGGCCCAAAGGTCTCTCAAATCTCTATCTTCAACAAAAATTTTATAAAGAAAATCATTTTATAGAGAGAGATATGATAGAGTCCTTATCTAGGTCAAATACCTAGTCAAGGCTTATCCAAACATGGCAAGATAAGGGGCGCCCAACTCTTGAGCACCTCCTCCTTATTTTCAAACATGGATCACCAAAAAAGGGTATATAATATGTACCCTAAAATTTATAAAAAATTCAAAAAAATTTTTGATAAATTTGGTGCAAAATTGAAAGAGTTTTGGATTTCTAAAACTCTATCTTATAGAATTCAAAATCCAAACTTATTCCTCTTTGATTTGATCCAAACCACCTTCCATATAAGAAAAAAGAGAGGAAACCTTTTGTGAACGTGGGAGAGACCTGGGAGAGGGCTTTTGTCACACAAAATAAGAGGATATTGGCATTGAATGAGAGAGAGGGCGTGGGGAAGGCTTAAGTGGCGCAAGGTGGAATCCTAGTCTTACTAGGATTCTATCTTATGACTTGTTTTAATTTGGTTTCTCAAACCAAATTAAACCAAAATTAGATCAACCCAATTAAAATAAGTCTTAACCCAATTAAAAACCTAATTTAATCAGATTAAATTAGATTTAAATCTGATTTAATTTTCTAATCAAATTAGAAATTAGATTGACCCAAGTCCTAGTTGAACTAGGACTAGTTTTTTCTTGCACTTGGCTTATCCAATAAACCAATTAGACTTGATCCAATCAAGCCCAATCCAAATCTAATTAAATCATATTTAATTAGACTTATTCTCAGTCTATTGGCTTAATCAAATTAAGCTAATTAGCAATCAAATTGTTAATCGATCCTCCTGTAACACTTGCACTGGGTTAAATGTCAATCGCATTGATCATTTAACCTTAAAATGATTCTTAATCGTTGATCAACCATCCGATCGGATCATGAACTCTAATGTGTGTGACCTCATAGGTCCGAACCTAAGCCGGCAGTACAGGAATAAATTTTTGTACCAATCAAAGTGACCATCTAGTAATGGTACCCGACGATCGGATAGGTCGAATGTGTAGAACAACATCCTTAGAACCCATGTGGATATAATTTTCATATAATTCATCTCCTTGACCAAAATGATCATAGGACACCCCAGAGTTCAACTGTCAACTCTGATCAAGTTGTCCACATTGTATTTCAAAATATCAAATCCATCTGATGGATTATCCTGGCCAAGATTTTACTAAATTGAAATACAGCGACTCATTCTTCTCCAACTCTTGGAGTGGTCAATCCCATCTCGATTACACTCTGACTTCACAAGTACTTGACTATGCCTAGAAGCCTTCCATCTTTGAATTAGAAATTCAGTTAGTCCAGTATCAAAGCACAATGAGTTGCTCGCAAGTCACTGAGGCGATCTCAGGTCTAAGGGACATTTATACCTATATCCCATCATAGACATTCTCGATAGCAAAATACTCTGGAGTTGGTCACGTTCAATGATGATATACCAATATATCTCACCTGTATGCCATACCAGTGTCTCCACACTCTTTGGTCAAGAGGACAACCAACCCATATGGCCTACAGTGACCTATACTCGATAGAAGCTGTCGTCCTTATTAACAGCCTATCATTTGATCGTGAATTATTTTAAGGACTAATCGATAAATCCTTTCTTTATCGAATCTAAATAGTCCTAAGGACTTCATCATAACAATGGAGTTCATTTGAAGATGAAAGCTTATGATAAAAATGCCAAATATATTTTATTTATCAAATCAATTACAATACTTGGTTGCTCAACCATCAACAGTTTGACGATTGGTTTTTCGGGACATATTTTCCAACAACTCCCACTTGTCCTAAAGCCACTCGGCACAGTATCTAATATCCATCTTCGACTTGTGGTTGTTGAACTCCTTTATCGCCAGGGCTTTAGTAAAGGGATCGGTCAGGTTCTCTTTTCCGTTGATCTTCTGAAGGTCGACGTCACCTCGATCCACGATCTTTCGGACCAGGTGAAAGCGGTGCAAGATGTGCTTCGTCCGTTGATGTGCTTTGGGTTCCTTCACCTGAGCTATGGCACCAGTGCTATCACAGTAGAGCAGGACGAGACCATCAATGGAGGGTGCTACTCCGAGCTCGTTGATGAATTTTCTCAGCCACATAGCTTCCTTCGCAGCATCCGATGCTGCGATATACTCCGCTTCACAAACAGAGTCCGCCACAGTATGCTGCTTGAAACTCTTCCAGCAGATGGCTCCACCATTCAGAGTAAAGATATAATCTGACACGCTCCTGCTGTCATCATGGTCAGATTGAAAGCTAGAGTCTGTGAACCCCACAAGTTTCAGATCTGACTCGTCATAAACCAACTATTGGTCCTTAGTATTTCTCAAATACTTAAGGATGGCTTTAACAACTTTCCAGTAATTTTCTCCAGGATCAGATTGGTATCTACTCACTACTCCTAGTGAGTATGCCACATCTGATCTTGTACATATCATGGCGTACATGATAGATCCCACGACTGAAGCATATGGGACTCTACTCATATGCTCTCTCTCTTCAGGAGTTGTCGGATAATCCTTCTTAGAAAGAGAAATTCCATGACCTATTGGTAGATAACCCTTCTTGGAATTCTCCATGCTGAACCTCTTCAGCACAGTGTCTATGTACATAGACTGGGATAACCCAAGCATCTTTTTAGATCTATCCCTATAGATCTTCATCCCTCGGATGTAGGATGCTTCATCCAAATCTTTCATGAAGAATTGTGATGACAATCAAACTTTTATTCTCTGTAGTGTGGGGATGTCATTCTCGATTAAGAGAATGTCATCCACGTATAAGATAAGGAATACCATAATTGGATCATTTGCCCATCTATAGATGCAGGGCTCTTCTCCATTCTTAATGAAGCCATACGTTTTGATCACCTTATCAAAATGTATGTTCCAACTCCGAGAAGCTTGCTTCAATCCATAAATGGATCTTTGAAGCTTGCACACCTTGGACTCATTTGTGAATGTAAACCCCTCAGGTTGTATCATATACACCTCTTCAGTCAGCTCTCCATTCAGGAAAGCTATCTTTACATCCATCTGCCAGATCTCATAATCCAGATGGGCAGCTATTGCAAGCATTATCCGAATAGATTTGAGCATTGCCACAGGAGAAAATATCTCGTCATAGTCAATACCATAACATTGACGATACTCCTTGGCGACCAGATGAGCTTTATAGGTCTTAACCTTTCCGTCTGTGCCTCTCTTCCTTTTGAAGACCCATTTATACCCAATAGGTTTAACCCCTTCAGGTGGGTCAACCAATGTCCATACATCATTGACCTTCATGAACTCTATTTCGGATTTCATGGCTTCAAGCCATTTCTCAGAATCAGGTCTCTGTATTGTATCCATATAGGTGATCGGATCCTCATTATTCTCATCAAGTTCGATGGGATCACCATCCCGAACCAAGAAATCGTAGTATCTATCCGGTTGATGTGGTACTCTACCGGATCGTCTTAATGGTGCAGGTACATTGGGCTTCGGATCTGATCTAATCATATCCGACTTAGGTTCAGCTATTGGTGTCGGTCCTTCTACCTGTTGAACTTCATCAAGTTCAACCTTAGAGGCAATGGTTCCTTCACCAAGGAACTCTTTTTCTAAAAAAGAAATTGCCTTAAGACTGACGAATACCTTTTGTTCATCAGCATGATAGAAAAAATATCCTTTTGTCTCTTTGGGGTACCCTATGAATGAGAATTTATCATACCTAGGTCCAAGTTTGTCTGTGACTAATCGTTTGACATAGGTCGGACACCCCCAGACCCTAAGATGTGAAAGTGCTGGCTTACGTCCTATCCATATCTCATATGGAGTCTTAATTACAGACTTACTTGGAACCTTATTTAACAGATAACAGGCTGATTCGAGTGCATATCCTCAGAAGGATATCGGCAAGCTAGCAAAACCCATCATGGATTGGACCATGTCTAACAGAGTCTGATTCTTTCTTTCAGACACACCATTATGCTGTGGTGTTCCTGGAGGAGTCCATTGGGAGAGAATCCCATTCTCTCCTAGATATGTGAGAAATTCACTAGAAAGGTATTCTCCTCTTCGATCAGATCGAAGAGCTTTAATACTCTTTCCAGTTTGTTTTTCTACTTCACTTCAGAATCGTTTGAACATTTCAAATGAATCCGACTTATGTTTCATCAGATAGACATATCCATATCGAGATAGGTCATCCGTGAAAGTTATGAAGTAGAAATATCCACCTCTAGCACTGGTGCTCATGAGCCCGCATACATCAATATGTACTAGGCCCAAGAGCTCAGTAGCTCTCTCATCTTTTTCAGTAAAAGGTGACTTGGTCATTTTACCAAGAAGACAGGACTCACAGGTTGGAAGTGATTCACAATCACTAACTTCGAGGATTCTCTCTTGAGTCAACATGTTTATTCTATTCTTATTTATATGACATTGCCTATAGTGCCATAAGTAGATATCTGACACACTATCTAATCTAGGGTGCTTGCCAGTTGAATAGAATCTTATCGGGCTTGATCTTTTTGGTCTGGCCCTACACTGATGTCCCAGCCTGAACTTGCACCTTCTTCACTTTCTTCTTCTTGTTCTTCTTTCCTTTCTCAAAGGGTCGAGAACTAGAAGATGAACCTCCCACTAAGTTCACCGACTCCTTATGGAGTTGGTGATCTTTCTCAAAGTTTTGAAGCAACCCCAGTAATCTGAGGTAGTTACTTCAGGCTTTGTCATTCTATAATGAGTGAGGAATGGGAGATAAGACTTGGGCAGCGAGTTCAGTATTGCATCTTGGCCAAGCTACTCATGCAAGAAAAAGTCGAGCTTGCTCAATCATTCCATCAGCTCGATCATGTACAATACATGATCAGTGATAGAGGCACCATCCCGCATTTTGGCTTTGAAGATGGCACAACTAGTCTTATGCCTCTCCACGTCATCGGGTGTGCCAAAGGCATCTCCAACACTTAAAGCATGTCCTTTGGCTAAGCCATCTCGAATCTGCGACTGAACTCGTCACTCATGACAGCCAGCATGATACAACGCACCGTGGTTTGATCATTGAGCCACTTCTAGTAAGTTTCTCTGACTGTTCCACGTGCATTGGCAGCTGGCTCCTCAGGTGCAGGATCCATTATCACATATAGGATCCGTTCATACTCCAGGACTATCTTCAACTTTCGGTACCAGCTACCGAAGTTGGGTCCCACCAACTTATCATTGTCCAACAATGATCGGAGCGATAGAGAAATGGCCATATTTGCACAAAGGAGAACCATAACCTAATTAGTAATTGATTCATTAAACTTAAAGATTTGGACTTTAATCAAAAGGTTTCTCCAACTATTTTATTCGAATTGGTAGTCTCTACCTCCAATTCGAGGAATTACCCTAATTCCTTAGTAGGTACTAGAATCCACTTAGACTGCACACAAGCCCAACTTTGGTTGGCCAACCCATGTACATCTAAGGGTAGGTTCATAACCAATTATTTCTCTAAATAATTTTTAGTAATTTTAATTTTGCCCCAGAAACCTAATCAGTAGGCTTTGGCCTCCACTGTAAGGATCCAGTTAGGTCCAACCATTAACATGATCATACTTGGTGTATCTAACCAACGAATGATTAAGCCCAACTTTGGTTGGCTCACCTAACCACCATTAGAGAGATACTTCCAAATCGTCATATGATGAGTGATAATTCCATTAGTCAACAAGCACCAGGCTTTTGGGTCTGCAATGATTATTGAGTTCATGGACTCATTATCAAACACCTTAATGGGAGGCTATAACTCAGTTATCTCCATAACTTTATCATTTTAAGGACCTAATAATTTTAAAGGATTTAAATAATATAGAGGATGAGGTCAGATGAACCAGCTTATCATGATCCTCCCACTGGCTTCACCAAGTCAGCTTAAGGGAGATCAGGGCTGGTCTAGGAGCACCTAAATCAGTCACACTGATTTACCTAGCTGACATGGGTCAGCTCGAATAGTCAAGTGATCCGATCAAAACATAATTTCACCAAGAGGCCAGGTAAGTTCGATCAGTGGGAGGGTCTGTCAAAGCTTGCCTTAGACACCATCAGAAATGGCCAGGTAAGCGGGCTCCCAATTAAAAACCACCGGTCTGGTTTACCTTAGACACCAACTGGTTTAATTAGTTTCGATTAGATCAACCTAACAGTTCGTGCTAGACCGCTTAGCCAAGAATCAAGTCCATTTGGTTCTCGTTAAAGACATGGACTTAACCAACTACAACTATTGTAATTGATCTAGAGAATCCTTGACCTAATCTAAGACAACAATTGATTAGATTTAGTCAATTCTCTAATTAAGTCCATCTTTAGTCTAACCATAGATCTAACCTAATTAATGGACCTAATTCCCACTAACCCATTAACCCAATGTGTTATGGTTTGTGTCTTAAGTTCTTCAATTCACAATCCTAGAACCTAATCAAACAACTTCTTAATTCTTAATTAAGTTTTGGGCTAAGGATTGGGTTCGGCTTTTCAAAAAATAATTTTTATAATTGTAAAATAATTTTACAATATGATTCTCCCAATCATATTGCATGTTTGATTCATAATCAAGATACAAGTAAAATAAACATGAAACTACTTTAGATCTAATCTAAACAGGTTCATGTAATTGAAACAATTTCAACTTTAAACAATTTCTTTGCACAAAAATTATTAACAAAGAGATTGTATTTCAGATTTAAATATCTTTTAAATCTAATAAATTATAAATTTAATTTAGATCATATCTAATAAATTTATGATTAAAGATAGATCTACACAAACTAGGACAATCTTTGCACTGTAAGGGGTAAACCTTACAGCAGGACAACCTTGCAGTTTGTGATTGATCTAAAATTTTAATTTTAAATTTAATAATTAAATTATAAATTAGATATAATCTAAAAACTAATCTAAGCATGTATAAATAATCATGTAATAAAGAACCTAGGCTCTGATACCAATTGAAGGAACCAGATCTAGGGTTTCAGGGTTAGATCTTGAAACTTTTTCAAGATCACACAGTGGAAGACTAAAATAAATCAAAATTTATTTTTTAAAACTAGAGAATCCCTAGATCTAAGATTCTATTACATGATTATTATATAGTATTAAATCAAAAATTAAAATATATATATACAGCATGAACTACATGTTAATCATATCAACATGTTTCTATACTACATCTAATGTATGTATTAAACAATAGATCAGATCTATTACCTTGCAAGTTAGATGTTCTAACCTCACTGATCCAGGCTTGAGGATGATATTGCAAGCCGCACATGCATCCGGCCTCTAGGAGTCATCCACACGAGCCCATGAATCTCGATCAGAAGTCCTGCTTCAGGAAATCAGCACAGTATGCTAGTACTGCGTTGATCCTTCTTTGATGGTTGATCAGGTACCTCCTTCTTCTTAATTTGGACTCTTTCAAAGATAAAAAATAGGAGGAGGAGTTTTAGATCTGAGACACTCTCAGGAAACTCAAGATGGAGGGAGGAAAGATATGAAAACAAACAACCCTAGAAGAAGACCCTCTTCTTCTTCTCATTTCTCTCTCTAGACACCCTATCTTGTATCTATTATATCTTCATGATCCAAAGGTTTTTCTCTTTGATATTTGGATGTCCTAAAGGTCTCTCAAATATCTATCTTTCACAAAAATTTTATAAAGAAACTAATTTTATAGAGAGAGATATGATAGAGTCCTTATCTAGGTCAAATACCTAGTCAAGGCTTATCCAAACATGGCAAGATAAGGGGCACCCAACTCTTGAGCACCTCCTCCTTATTTCATACATGGATCATCAGCAAAGGGTACACAATGTGTAACCTAAAAGCCACAAAATTTCAAAAAAAAATTAGATAAATTTGGTGCAAACTTGAAAGAGTTTTGGATTTCTAAAACTCTATCTCATAGAATTCGAAATCCAAACTTATTCCTCTTTGATTTGATCCAAACCACCTTCCATGTAAGAAAGAAGAGAGAAAATCTTTTGTGAACGTGGGAGAGACCTGGGAGAGGGATTTTGTCACACAAAATAAGAGGAGATTGGCATTGAATGAGAGAGAGGGCGTGGGGAAGGCTTAAGTGGCGCAAAGTGGAAATCCTAGTCTTACTAGGATTCTATCTTATGACTTGTTTTAATTTGGTTTCTCAAACCAAATCAAACCAAAATTAGATCAATCTAATTAAAATAAATATTAACCCAATTAATAACCTAATTTAATCAGATTAAATTAGATTTAAATCTAATTTAATTTTTTAATTAAATTAGAAATTAGATTGACCCAAGTCCTAGTTGAACTAGGACTAGTTTTTTCTTGCACTTGGCTTATCCAATAAACTAATTGAACTTGATCCAATCAAGTCCAATCTAAATTTAATTAAATTATATTTAATTAAACTTAATCTCAGTCCATTGGCTTAATCTAATTAAGCCAATTAGCAATCAAATTGTTAATCGATCCTCCTGCAACACTTGCACTGGGTTAAATGTCAATCGCATTGATCATTTAACCTTAAACGATTCTTAATCGTTGATCAACCATCCGATCGGATCATGAACTCTAATGTGTGTGACCTCATAGGTCCAAACCTAAGCCGACAGCACAGGAATAAATTTTTGTACCAATCAAAGTGACCATCTAGTATGGTACCCGACGATCGGATAGGTCGAATGTGTAGAACAACATCCTTAGAACTTATGTGGATATAGTTTTCATATAATTCATCCCCTTGACCAAAATGATCATAGGACACCCAGAGTTCAACTATCAACTCTGATCAAGTTGTCCACGTTGTATTTCAAAATATCCAAATCCATCTGATGGATTATCCTGGCCAAGATTTTGCTAAATTGAAATACAGTGACTCATTCTCTCCAACTCTTGGAGTGGTCAATCCCATCTCGATCACACTCTGACTTCGCAAGTACTTGACTGTGCCCAGAAGCCTTCCATCCCTGAATTAGAAATTCAGTTAGTCCAGTACCAAAGCACAGTGAGTTGCTTGCAAGT
>NC_025997.2:95562713-95657009 GCF_000442705.2 Elaeis guineensis | reverse complement strand
CTTCCATATAAGAAAAAAGAAGAGAGGAACCTTTGTGAACGGGGAGAGACCTGGGAGAGGGCTTTTGTCACACAAAATAAGAGATTGGCATTGAATGAGAGAGAGGGCGTGGGGAAGGCTTAAGTGGCGCAAGGTGGAATCCTAGTCTTACTAGGATTCTATCTTATGACTTGTTTAATTTGGTTTCTCAAACCAAATTAAACAAAATTAGATCAACCCAATTAAAATAGTCTTAACCCAATTAAAAACCTAATTTAATCAGATTAAATTAGATTTAAATCTGATTTAATTTTCTAATCAAATTAGAAATTAGATTGACCCAAGTCCTAGTTGAACTAGGACTAGTTTTTTCTTGCACTTGGCTTATCCAATAAACCAATTAGACTTGATCCAATCAAGCCCAATCCAAATCTAATTAAATCATATTTAATTAGACTTATTCTCAGTCCTATTGGCTTAATCAAATTAAGCTAATTAGCAATCAAATTGTTAATCGATCCTCCTGTAAACACTTGCACTGGGTTAAATGTCAATCGCATTGATCATTTAACCTTAAATGATTCTTAATCGTTGATCAACCATCCGATCGGATCATGAACTCTAATGTGTGTGACCTCATAGGTCCGAACCTAAGCCGGCAGTACAGAATAAATTTTTGTACCAATCAAAGTGACCATCTAGTAATGGTACCCGACGATCGGATAGGTCGAATGTGTAGAACAACATCCTTAGAACCCATGTGGATATAGTTTTCATATAATTCATCCCTTGACCAAAATGATCATAGGACACCCAGAGTTCAACTGTCAACTCTGATCAGGTTGTCCACATTGTATTTCAAAATATCAAATCCATCTGATGGATTATCCTGGCCAAGATTTTGCTAAATTGAAATACAGCGACTCATTCTTCTCCAACTCTTGGAGTGGTCAATCCCATCTCGATTACACTCTGACTTCACAAGTACTTGACTATGCCTAGAAGCCTTCCATCTTGAATTAGAAATTCAGTTAGTCCAGTACCAAAGCACAATGAGTTGCTGCAAGTCACTGAGGCGATCTCAGGTCTAAGGGACATTATACCTATATCCCATCATAGACATTCTCGATAGCAAATACTCTGGAGTTGGTCACGTTCAATGATGATGTACCAATATATCTCACCTGTATGCCATACCAGTGTCTCCACACTCTTTGGTCAAGAGGACAACCAACCCATATGGCCTACAGACCTATGCTCGATAGAAGCTGTCGTCCTTATTAACAGCCTATCATTTGTCGTGAATTATTTTAAGGACTAATCGATAAATCCTTCTTTATCGAATCTAAATAGTCCTAAGGACTTCATCATAACAATGGAGTTCATTGAAGATGAAAGCTTATGATAAAAATGCCAAATATATTTTATTTATTCAAATCAATTACAATACTTGGTTGCTCAACCGTCAACAGCTTGACGATTGGCTTTTGGGACATATTTTCCAACAACTCCCACTTGTCCTAAAGCCACTCGCACAGTATCTAATATCCATCTTCGACTTGTGGTTGTCGAACTCCTTTATCGCCAGGGCTTTAGTAAGGGTCGGTCAGGTTCTCTTTTCCGTGATCTTCTGAAGGTCGACGTCACCTCGATCCACGATCTTCGGACCAGGTGAAAGCGGTGCAAGATGTGCTTCGTCCGCTGATGTGCTTTGGGTTCCTTCACCTGAGCTATGGCACCAGTGCTATCACAGTAGAGCAGGACGGACCATCAAGGGAGGGTGCTACTCCGAGCTCGTTGATGAATTTTCTCAGCCACATAGCTTCCTTCGCAGCATCCGATGCTGCGATGTACTCCGCTTCACAAACAGAGTCCGCCACAGTATGCTGCTTGAAACTCTTCCAGCAGATGGCTCCACCATTCAGAGTAAAGATATAACCGACACGCTCCTGCTGTCATCATGGTCAGATTGGAAGCTAGAGTCTGTGAACCCCACAAGTTTCAGATCTGACTCGCATAAACCAACCATTGGTCCTTAGTATTTCTCAAATACTTAAGGATGGCTTTAACACTTTCCAGTATTTTCTCCAGGATCAGATTGGTATCTACTCACTACTCCTAGTGAGTATGCCACATCTGGTCTTGTACATATCATGGCGTACATGATAGATCCCACGCTGAAGCATATGGGACTCTACTCATACGCTCTCTCTCTTCAGGAGTTGTCGGACAATCCTTCTTAGAGAGAGAAATTCCATGGCCTATCGGTAGATAACCCTTCTTGGAATTCTCCATGCTGAACCTCTTCAGCACAGTGTCTATGTACATGACTGGGATAACCCAAGCATCTTTTTAGATCTATCCCTATAGATCTTCATCCCTAGGATGTAGGATGCTTCACCAAGTCTTCATGGAGAACTGTGATGACAACCAAACTTTTATTCCTGTAGTGCGGGGATGTCATTCTCGATTAAGAGAATGTCATCCACGTATAAGATAAGGAATACCATAACTGGACATTTGCCCATTATAGATGCAGGGCTCTTCTCCATTCTTAATGAAGCCATACGTTTTGATCACCTTATCAAAATGTATGTTCCAACTCCGAGAAGCTTGCTTCAATCCATAAATGGATCTTTGAAGCTTGCACACCTTGGACTCATTTGTGAATGTAAACCCCTCAGGTTGTATCATATACACCTCTTCAGTCAGCTCTCCATTCAGGAAAGCTATCTTTACATCCATCTGCCAGATCTCATAATCCAGATGGGCAGCTATTGCAAGCATTATCCGAATAGATTTGAGCATTGCCACAGGAGAAAATATCTCGTCATAGTCAATACCATAACATTGACGATACTCCTTGGCGACCAGATGAGCTTTATAGGTCTAACCTTTCCGTCTGTGCCCCTCTTCCTTTTGAAGACCCATTTATACCCAATGGTTTAACCCCTTCAGGTGGGTCAACCAATGTCCATACATCATTGACCTTCATGAACTCTATTTCGGATTTCATGGCTTCAAGCCATTTCTCAGAATCAGGTCTCTGTATTGTATCCATATAGGTGATCGGATCCTCATTATTCTCATCAAGTTCGATGGGATCACCATCCCGACCAAGAAATCGTAGTATCTATCCGGTTGATGTGGTACTCTACCGGATCGCTTAATGGTGCAGGTACATTGGGCTTCGGATCTGATCTAATCATATCCGACTCAGGTTCAGCTATTGGTGTCGGTCCTTCTACCTGTTGAACTTCATCAAGTTCAACCTTAGAGGCAATGGTTCCTTCACCAAGGAACTCTTTTTCTAAAAAAGAATTGCCTTAAGCTGACGAATACCTTTTGTTCATCAGCATGATAGAAAAAATATCCTTTTGTCTCTTTGGGGTACCCTATGAATGAGAATTTATCATACCTAGGTCCAAGTTTGTCTGTGACTAATCGTTTGACATAGGTCGGACACCCCCAGACCCTAAGATGTGAAAGTGCTGGCTTACGTCCTATCCATATCTCATATGGAGTCTTAATTACAGACTTACTTGGAACCTTATTTAACAGATAACAGGCTGATTCGAGTGCATATCCTCAGAAGGATATCGGCAAGCTAGCAAAACCCATCATGGATTGGACCATGTCTAACAGAGTCTGATTCTTCTTTCAGACACACCATTATGCTGTGGTGTTCCTGGAGGAGTCCATTGGGAGAGAATCCCATTCTCTCCTAGATATGTGAGAAATTCACTAGAAAGGTATTCTCCTCTTCGATCAGATCGAAGAGCTTTAATACTCTTTCCAGTTTGTTTTTCTACTTCACTTCAGAATCGTTTGAACATTTCAAATGAATCCGACTTATGTTTCATCAGATAGACATATCCATATCGAGATAGGTCATCCGTGAAAGTTATGAAGTAGAAATATCCACCTCTAGCACTGGTGCTCATGAGCCCGCATACATCAATATGTACTAGGCCCAAGAGCTCAGTAGCTCTCTCATCTTTTTCAGTAAAAGGTGACTTGGTCATTTTACCAAGAAGACAGGACTCACAGGTTGGAAGTGATTCACAATCACTAACTTCGAGGATTCTCTCTTGAGTCAACATGTTTATTCTATTCTTATTTATATGACATGCCTATAGTGCCATAAGTAGATATCTGACACACTATCTAATCTAGGGTGCTTGCCAGTTGAATAGAATCTTATCGGGCTTGATCTTTTTGGTCTGGCCCTACACTGATGTCCCAGCCTGAACTTGCACCTTCTTCACTTTCTTCTTCTTGTTCTTCTTTCCTTTCTCAAAGGGTCGAGAACTAGAAGATGAACCTCCCACTAAGTTCACCGACTCCTTATGGAGTTGGTGATCTTTCTCAAAGTTTTGAAGCAACCCCAGTAATCTGAGGTAGTTACTTCAGGCTTTGTCATTCTATAATGAGTGAGGAATGGGAGATAAGACTTGGGCAGCGAGTTCAGTATTGCATCTTGGCCAAGCTACTCATGCAAGAAAAAGTCGAGCTTGCTCAATCATTCCATCAGCTCGATCATGTACAATACATGATCAGTGATAGAGGCACCATCCCGCATTTTGGCTTTGAAGATGGCACAACTAGTCTTATGCCTCTCCACGTCATCGGGTGTGCCAAAGGCATCTCCAACACTTAAAGCATGTCCTTTGGCTAAGCCATCTCGAATCTGCGACTGAACTCGTCACTCATGACAGCCAGCATGATACAACGCACCGTGGTTTGATCATTGAGCCACTTCTAGTAAGTTTCTCTGACTGTTCCACGTGCATTGGCAGCTGGCTCCTCAGGTGCAGGATCCATTATCACATATAGGATCCGTTCATACTCCAGGACTATCTTCAACTTTCGGTACCAGCTACCGAAGTTGGGTCCCACCAACTTATCATTGTCCAACAATGATCGGAGCGATAGAGAAATGGCCATATTTGCACAAAGGAGAACCATAACCTAATTAGTAATTGATTCATTAAACTTAAAGATTTGGACTTTAATCAAAAGGTTTCTCCAACTATTTTATTCGAATTGGTAGTCTCTACCTCCAATTCGAGGAATTACCCTAATTCCTTAGTAGGTACTAGAATCCACTTAGACTGCACACAAGCCCAACTTTGGTTGGCCAACCCATGTACATCTAAGGGTAGGTTCATAACCAATTATTTCTCTAAATAATTTTTAGTAATTTTAATTTTGCCCCAGAAACCTAATCAGTAGGCTTTGGCCTCCACTGTAAGGATCCAGTTAGGTCCAACCATTAACATGATCATACTTGGTGTATCTAACCAACGAATGATTAAGCCCAACTTTGGTTGGCTCACCTAACCACCATTAGAGAGATACTTCCAAATCGTCATATGATGAGTGATAATTCCATTAGTCAACAAGCACCAGGCTTTTGGGTCTGCAATGATTATTGAGTTCATGGACTCATTATCAAACACCTTAATGGGAGGCTATAACTCAGTTATCTCCATAACTTTATCATTTTAAGGACCTAATAATTTTAAAGGATTTAAATAATATAGAGGATGAGGTCAGATGAACCAGCTTATCATGATCCTCCCACTGGCTTCACCAAGTCAGCTTAAGGGAGATCAGGGCTGGTCTAGGAGCACCTAAATCAGTCACACTGATTTACCTAGCTGACATGGGTCAGCTCGAATAGTCAAGTGATCCGATCAAAACATAATTTCACCAAGAGGCCAGGTAAGTTCGATCAGTGGGAGGGTCTGTCAAAGCTTGCCTTAGACACCATCAGAAATGGCCAGGTAAGCGGGCTCCCAATTAAAAACCACCGGTCTGGTTTACCTTAGACACCAACTGGTTTAATTAGTTTCGATTAGATCAACCTAACAGTTCGTGCTAGACCGCTTAGCCAAGAATCAAGTCCATTTGGTTCTCGTTAAAGACATGGACTTAACCAACTACAACTATTGTAATTGATCTAGAGAATCCTTGACCTAATCTAAGACAACAATTGATTAGATTTAGTCAATTCTCTAATTAAGTCCATCTTTAGTCTAACCATAGATCTAACCTAATTAATGGACCTAATTCCCACTAACCCATTAACCCAATGTGTTATGGTTTGTGTCTTAAGTTCTTCAATTCACAATCCTAGAACCTAATCAAACAACTTCTTAATTCTTAATTAAGTTTTGGGCTAAGGATTGGGTTCGGCTTTTCAAAAAATAATTTTTATAATTGTAAAATAATTTTACAATATGATTCTCCCAATCATATTGCATGTTTGATTCATAATCAAGATACAAGTAAAATAAACATGAAACTACTTTAGATCTAATCTAAACAGGTTCATGTAATTGAAACAATTTCAACTTTAAACAATTTCTTTGCACAAAAATTATTAACAAAGAGATTGTATTTCAGATTTAAATATCTTTTAAATCTAATAAATTATAAATTTAATTTAGATCATATCTAATAAATTTATGATTAAAGATAGATCTACACAAACTAGGACAATCTTTGCACTGTAAGGGGTAAACCTTACAGCAGGACAACCTTGCAGTTTGTGATTGATCTAAAATTTTAATTTTAAATTTAATAATTAAATTATAAATTAGATATAATCTAAAAACTAATCTAAGCATGTATAAATAATCATGTAATAAAGAACCTAGGCTCTGATACCAATTGAAGGAACCAGATCTAGGGTTTCAGGGTTAGATCTTGAAACTTTTTCAAGATCACACAGTGGAAGACTAAAATAAATCAAAATTTATTTTTTAAAACTAGAGAATCCCTAGATCTAAGATTCTATTACATGATTATTATATAGTATTAAATCAAAAATTAAAATATATATATACAGCATGAACTACATGTTAATCATATCAACATGTTTCTATACTACATCTAATGTATGTATTAAACAATAGATCAGATCTATTACCTTGCAAGTTAGATGTTCTAACCTCACTGATCCAGGCTTGAGGATGATATTGCAAGCCGCACATGCATCCGGCCTCTAGGAGTCATCCACACGAGCCCATGAATCTCGATCAGAAGTCCTGCTTCAGGAAATCAGCACAGTATGCTAGTACTGCGTTGATCCTTCTTTGATGGTTGATCAGGTACCTCCTTCTTCTTAATTTGGACTCTTTCAAAGATAAAAAATAGGAGGAGGAGTTTTAGATCTGAGACACTCTCAGGAAACTCAAGATGGAGGGAGGAAAGATATGAAAACAAACAACCCTAGAAGAAGACCCTCTTCTTCTTCTCATTTCTCTCTCTAGACACCCTATCTTGTATCTATTATATCTTCATGATCCAAAGGTTTTTCTCTTTGATATTTGGATGTCCTAAAGGTCTCTCAAATATCTATCTTTCACAAAAATTTTATAAAGAAACTAATTTTATAGAGAGAGATATGATAGAGTCCTTATCTAGGTCAAATACCTAGTCAAGGCTTATCCAAACATGGCAAGATAAGGGGCACCCAACTCTTGAGCACCTCCTCCTTATTTTCATACATGGATCATCAGCAAAGGGTACACAATGTGTAACCTAAAAGCCACAAAAATTTCAAAAAAAAATTAGATAAATTTGGTGCAAACTTGAAAGAGTTTTGGATTTCTAAAACTCTATCTCATAGAATTCGAAATCCAAACTTATTCCTCTTTGATTTGATCCAAACCACCTTCCATGTAAGAAAGAAGAGAGAAAATCTTTTGTGAACGTGGGAGAGACCTGGGAGAGGGATTTTGTCACACAAAATAAGAGGAGATTGGCATTGAATGAGAGAGAGGGCGTGGGGAAGGCTTAAGTGGCGCAAAGTGGAATCCTAGTCTTACTAGGATTCTATCTTATGACTTGTTTTAATTTGGTTTCTCAAACCAAATCAAACCAAAATTAGATCAATCTAATTAAAATAAATATTAACCCAATTAATAACCTAATTTAATCAGATTAAATTAGATTTAAATCTAATTTAATTTTTTAATTAAATTAGAAATTAGATTGACCCAAGTCCTAGTTGAACTAGGACTAGTTTTTTCTTGCACTTGGCTTATCCAATAAACTAATTGAACTTGATCCAATCAAGTCCAATCTAAATTTAATTAAATTATATTTAATTAAACTTAATCTCAGTCCATTGGCTTAATCTAATTAAGCCAATTAGCAATCAAATTGTTAATCGATCCTCCTGCAACACTTGCACTGGGTTAAATGTCAATCGCATTGATCATTTAACCTTAAAACGATTCTTAATCGTTGATCAACCATCCGATCGGATCATGAACTCTAATGTGTGTGACCTCATAGGTCCAAACCTAAGCCGACAGCACAGGAATAAATTTTTGTACCAATCAAAGTGACCATCTAGTAATGGTACCCGACGATCGGATAGGTCGAATGTGTAGAACAACATCCTTAGAACTTATGTGGATATAGTTTTCATATAATTCATCCCCTTGACCAAAATGATCATAGGACACCCCAGAGTTCAACTATCAACTCTGATCAAGTTGTCCACGTTGTATTTCAAAATATCAAATCCATCTGATGGATTATCCTGGCCAAGATTTTGCTAAATTGAAATACAGTGACTCATTCTTCTCCAACTCTTGGAGTGGTCAATCCCATCTCGATCACACTCTGACTTCGCAAGTACTTGACTGTGCCCAGAAGCCTTCCATCCCTGAATTAGAAATTCAGTTAGTCCAGTACCAAAGCACAGTGAGTTGCTTGCAAGTCACTGAGGTGATCTCAGGTCTAAGGGACACTTATACCTATATCCCATCAAAGACATTCTCAACAGCAGAATACTCTAGAGTTGGTCATGTTCAATGATGATGTGCCAGTACATCTCACCTGTATGCCATACCAGTATCTCCACACTCTTTGGTCAAGAGGACAACCAACCCATATGGCCTACAGCGACCAATGCTCGATAGAAGCTGTCGTCCTTATTAACAGCCTATCATTTGGTCGTGAATTATTTTAAGGACAAATCGATAAATCCTCTCTTTATCGAATCTAAATAGTCCTAAGGACTTCATCATAACAACGGAGTTTATTTGAAGATGAAAGCTTATGATGAAAATGCTAAATATATTTTATTTATCAAATCAATTACAATACTTGGTTGCTCAACCGTCAACAACTTGACGATTGACTTTTTGGGACACATTTCCCAACAATAGTGTCCCAAAGTCAATTGTCAGTCTATTGACAGTTGTGCTCCTTTTGTATTAGTATATAAATTATAAATAGATAAAAGTTATTTTGGCATTTTCATCATAAATTATTTCATCTTCTAATGAACTCCTGTGTTGTGGTGAAGTCTTTAGGACTATTTAGACTCGACAAAAGAGGATTTATCGTTTAGCCCTTAAACAAGTTCGTGACCAAATGATATGTTGTTACCAAGGATAACAACGTTTATCAAGCATAGATCATTGTGTGCTATATAGGTTGGTTGTCCTCTTAACCAAGGAGTGTGGAGACACTGGTATGGCATACAGGTGAGATGTAAGGGTACATCTGCACTGAATATGACTGACTCCAGAGCTATTTCTGCTGTCAAGATTTGCTCCGATGGGATATGGGTATAAATATCCCTCCAACCTGAGACCGCCACGGTGACTTGCAAGCAACTCACTGCACTTAGGCACTGGACTACCTGAATTTTTAATTTAGTGACGGAAGGCTGCTGGGTATAGTCAAGTACTTAACTTGTCGGTGCGTGTGTCAAGATGGGATTGACCACTCCAGTTCAGGAGCTGTGTACAGTCATATTTCAATTTAGCAAAACCTTGGCTAGGATAGTCCTAGTGAGGAGTCACAGGACTATTTGAGTTGAGCACGACTCGGATGATCTAATCAGGGTTGACAGTTTAACCCTGAGTCGTCCTATACACAGGGGTCAAAAGGGATGAATTATACAGTAACCATATTCACATAGGTTCTGAATATTGCGATTGTGACTATTCGACCTATCCGAACATCGGATACCATTGCTAGATGGTCACTTCGATTAGTACAGGAATTGATTTCTATGCTACTGGCTCAGGTTCGAACCTGCAGGGTCACACACATTAGAGGTTCCTATCTGATCTGATGGCTGATGAAGAGTCCTAATGTGCATGGATTATGAGTCTTACATTTTTGAGACTCTATGATCGAGAATCAAGATTCTCTGATCATGAGTTCCACATATTTTGGATACCGGGGTCAAGAGTCCCACTGGTTTGGGACTCTTCGATCAAGGTTTCATATCGATGGACTTTGATACCCGATTGCCCATCGAATTTGGACTCAATATTTATGAGAGGTTTAAATAGTGATTTGATCACTAATTAACTTAATTTAATTGGGTAATTATTTTTGGATCAATTCTAATTGAATTGGATTCAGTTGGATTTGACCCGATTAGGTTAAGAGTTGACCTAATCGTCGAGATGGTTTGGTCCCTGATTTGATCAGGGGTTAGGCTTAGTCAATTCCTAATTTGATTAGAATTTTATTGAGTCTAATTAAACCTAAATAAGTTAGGTTTAATTTAGTCTAATTATGCTTAACCTATTTTGATTAGGTTGGTTCAATTAAGATTAAACCACCATTTGAATTCATATCCCTGCGCCACCTCATATCTCTGCGCCCATTTGAATTCATGAGAAACAACTTCTCATGAATTTTCTCTCACGCAAATCCCTTCCCACACCCCACATTTGTGTGCCATATAGGTGGATAAGGATGGTTGGTTGGCCATTCAAATTCAAAAGAAAGTTTGAATTTGAATGAGCAACCAATCCATGCGCCTTGTCCTTATCCTCTTTAGCGCCCCATATCTTACACGAGAAAGAGTTTCTCATGAAACCTTTCTATGCACAAAGTAGCCACACACCTTCTCTTCTCATGCCCAAGTGGATAGGGATGAGTTGCTTTGCATTTGAATTCAAATCTGATTTGAATTCAAATGTGCAACCACTTATCTTTATCCTCTCACGCGGATAAGACATGTTCTACATTGTTTTAAAAAGAGGAGAAGGATGGGGCGTGCGTAGAATCTTTTGGAGAGAAAGCCTGGGGTGTGAGGAAGCCTTGTGCATGATGTGAAGGTCCAAAACCTTTCGAGAGAAAAAGAAAGAAAAGAAAGAAAAGTGGGTGCAGAGTTTTCAGTAAGTTCCCTAGGGTTTCAGCCTGGGGTTCGGGAAGTGAGAAGGTGAGCTACGAGTGTCGTGAGCCTACCAAATTTTAGGAAGAGTTTCATCAATCTCTCAAGCATACTTTTTGATAATCCAGAGCATCCAAGGAGTCGACAGACATCGATCGAAGGAGTTCGATCAACATCGATCGTCGAAAGGGCTCTACAACAAGCTAGCACTTATGAGGAGCCGATCAGATCGGAAGCTTCGTGTGGATGATCCACAGAGGCCAGACATACTGTGTGGCTGTGTTGTGATAATTAGATCCTCCTGATGATGATCGAATTGCGGCGATCAACTATCCGCACAAAGGTATTGTGTTCTGAACACAGAACAGTAAATTATTTACTATTCAAATTTGAATTTTAAATTTAAATGCATGCATGCTGTATATCATATTTAGATCCTAGTATAGGGTAAATACATATTAATTAATTAGATTAGTTAATAATTTTTACTGTAAAATAGTGATTTAAAAAAAAATTTAAAATTACCATTTTACCTCTGCACTCAAATTTCACTTCAAATGGTATCAGAGCAGGTTCTAAGATATGATATATGATTTTGCATACGTAGATTAAGTTGTAATCTAAAAGTTTAAATTTAAAATTTGAAATTTAAAATTTAAAATTTGAATTTTGAAAGTTGTTCGAAATTCAAAATTTAAAAATTTGAAATTTAAAATTTAAAATTTGAATTTTGAAATTTAAAATTTGAAATTCAAAATTCAAAAATTTGAAATTCAAAATTTAAAATTTGAAATTTGATTGAAATTTCAAATTTAAAATTCAAAATTTAAAATTCAAAATATGAAATTCAAAAATTTGAGATTTGAAATTTGAAATTTGTTTGAAATTTAAAATTTAAAATTTGAAATTTGAAATTTGAAATTTGAAATTTGAAATTTAAATTTTGAAATTGGTATATTTAGATATACTTGATCCAAGTAGCAAGTAATCTAATTGGGTTGGTTGCCATGACCGTCCGATCATAGGAGAAAAGTAGGGTTTAAAGACCCTCTCCTCCCGTTCGATGGGGTCTCCTATGGCAGTAAGAGTGCCGCTGCAATTATATTCCATGCAGATGAAGTAGCGAAAGGATTTAATTGTAAAGGTTTAATTATAAAATTTATCATGAATATGTTAGATTAGATCTAAAAGAATATTAATGATTTATTTTGATTGAGTTATTTTCTGTTATGTAATTAGCAATAGGATTGCTATTTATGAAATGTGCTGATCTATTTGTGAAATGAGTCAACATATTTGGTGAACAGAAAATAAAATCTTTCAAATTTAAAAATTATTTTCAAAATGCCAAACCCTGACCCATCAGCCCAAATACTTAATTAAAAGAATTAAGTATTGTCAAGTTGGTCTAGAATTATGAATTAAGACCTAAGACAATTGCATAAACTTGTGGGTCAATGGGTTAGATGGATTAGGTCCATAATTGGGTTAGACCTAAGGTTAGCTTAAAGAAATAAACTAAATTAGAGTAATTGATCAAATCTAATCAAAAGTTGAATTAGATTAGGTCAAGGACACTCTAGACTCAACTCCAATAGTTGTAGTTGAATGGATCCATGTCTTTAACTAGACCAAGATGGACTTAATTCATGGCTACGCGGTAGAACCCTATTTACTAAGTTGATCAAATTAAAACTAATGATCCGATTGGTGTCTAAGGTAAGTTCGACAGTTTGACCAGTGGTTCTTAAGTGGGAGCTACTCGTATTGATTTGATCTCTGACGAGTTAATGGCATATCCCCACCACTGATCTCACTTACCTGGCCAACCTGGTGAGTTAGGTTTTGATTAGATCACTTGGTGATTAGGGCTCACCCATATCATTAGGTAAATCAGTGTGACTGATTTAGGTGCTCGTAATGCCAGCTTTAATTAAATCCTTTTTAATCTGACTTGTTGAAGTCAGTGGGAGGATTGAAATTGGCTGGTTAATTTTTTCTCTTCTATCCTTTAATAAAATTCTCAAAATTATTAGGTCCCTAAAATGATTAAGTTATAGTGATAACTAAGTCATAGCCTCCCATTAAGTGAGTGATAATGAGTCCATTAGTTTAATAATCATTGGAGGCCCAAAGGCCTGGTGCTTATTGACTAATGGAATTATCATTCATAGTATGATAATTTGGTTGAGTCTTTCTGATGGTGGTCAGGTTGGCCGGTCAAAGTCGGGCCTGATCATTTATTGATCTGATTCATCAAATCAAGTCATGTTAATGGTTGGACCTAACCAGATCTTTTCAGTGGAGGCCAAAGCCTACTGATTAGGTTCTGGGGCAAAATTAATTACTAGAAGTTGTTTAGAGAAACAACTGGTTATGAATCTATCCATAGATGCACATGGGTTGACCAACCAAAGTTGGGCTCATGTGTAGTCTGTGTAGATTCTAGTACCCACTAAGGAATTAAAGTAATTTCTCGAATTGAAGGTTGAGGCTACCAGTTCGTAAAAATATTGGGAGAAACTTTAGACTAAAGTTCAAGTCTTTAGTATTAATAATTTATATACTAATAGAGGTCTGGTTTTCCTTTATATAACTATGGCCACTACCCTGTCGCATGCTGGGACGTCTACACAGGGTCAGACCAAGAAGCGCAAGCCTGACCAGAGCCAGACGGAGTGCTTCTTTTGCAAGAAGCAGAGGCACTAGAAGAGAAACTGTTCTTCGTACATTGCCTCCCTGGACCCGAACAGGCCGAAGAAGAAGCAAGGTAATTATATGATAACACCTTGCAACTTTTCTATTTGTGATACTACTGCCTGGGTATTGGATACCGAAAGTCCTTATCATATTTGCAATTCGATGTAGGGTCTTCAGGTCAGTAGGAGATTTGATGAAGGTGAGAGGTTCCTGAACATTGGAGATGGAAGCAAAGTTCCAGTTCTAGCTTTAGGAATCATGAACCTTGTAATCAATTCTTGTAATGTAATTCTGAGTGAATGTCACTATTGTCCAAACTTTTTATTAAATATTATTTCTATAGGCCTTTTAGCCATGTACGGTTATGAATTTTTAATAAAAAAAAATGTTTGCAATATCATTTTGAATGGTGTTACAATATTTGTTGGATAACTAAATAATGGAATTTACTTACTGTCACAGCCTGTTAATGTGGTTCAAACCTTCGGTAAATGCCCTAGAATAGATAATGTGTCAGACATCTACCTTTGGCACTGTAGGCTAGGTCATATCACTAAGAACAGGATAAACTTGTTGGCTCAAGAAGGAATTCTTGAAGTTGGTGATTGTGAATCACTTTCAACCTGTGAGTCCTATCTTCTTGAAAAGATGATCAAGTCACCTTTTACTGGAAAAGGTGAGTGAGCTAGTGAACTCTTAGGTCTGGTACATTCTGATGTATGTGGACCCACGAGCTCAAGTGCAAGAGGTGGATATTTCTACTTCATAACCTTCACAGACGACCTATCAAGGTATGGGTATGTCTACTTAATAAAGCATAAGTCGGAGTCATTTGAAATGTTCAAACTATTTCGAAATGAGGTAGAAAAATAAATTAGGAAGTGTATTAAAACTCTTCGATCTGATCGAGGAGGTGAATACCTTTCCAATGATTTTCTGACATATCTTGAGGAGAATGGGATTCTCTCTTAGTGGACTCCTCCTGGAACACCACAGCATAATGGTGTCTAAAAGAAGAAATTGTACCTTGTTGGACATGGTTCGATCCATGATGGGGTTTGCTGGTCTGTCAATCTTCCTCTGGGGATATGCACTCGAATCAGCTTGTTACCTTCTAAATAGGATTCTGAGTAAGTCTGTAACCAAAACTCCATATGAGATATGGATAGGACGTAAGCCAGTACTCTCGCACCTAAGGGTTTGGGGGTGTCCGGCTTATGTTAAACGTTTAATTACGGATAAGCTTGGACCTAGGTCGGACAAGTGTAATTTTATAGGATATCCAAAAGAGACCAAAGGGTATTATTTCTACCTAGCTGATGAGTAAAAGGTGTTTGTCAGCCTTAAGAAAATCTTTTTAGAAAAGGAGTTCCTTGGTGAAGGGACTGTTGCCTCTAAGGTCGAACTTGAGGAAGTTCGGCAGGTGGAAAAACCGACACAAGTAGTTGAACCTAAACCAGATTTGGTTAGATCAGATCTGGAGCCCATTGTTCCTGCACCCTTAAGGTGATCTGGTAGAGTACCACGTCAACCGGACAGATACTATGGTTTCTTGGTCTGGGAAGGCGATCCTATCGAACTTAATGAAAACGATGAGGATCCGATCACCTACTTGGATGCAATACAGAGATCTGACTCTGAGAAATGGCTAGAGGTCATGAAATCTGAAATAGAGTCCATGAAGGTCAATGATGTGTGGACATTGGTTGACCCACCCGAAGGAGTAAAACCCATAGGGTGTAAATGGGTCTTCAAGAGGAAGAGGGGCACTGACGGAAAGGTGAAAGCCTATAAAGCCCATCTGGTTGCCAAGGGATATCATCAACGTTATGGTATAGACTATAACGAGATGTTTTCTCCTATGACAATGCTTAAATCCATTCGGATTATGCTTGCGATAGCTGCTCATCTGGACTATAAAATCTAGCAGATAGATATGAAAACAGCTTTCCTAAACGGAGAGCTGAACGAAGAGGTGTATATGATACAACCTGAAGGATTCACATCCACAGATGAGTCTAAGGTGTGCAGGCTACAGAGGTCCATTTATGGACTTAAGCAGGCATCCCGGAGTTGGAACATACGTTTTGATAGAACGATCAAGACGTATGACTTCATTAAGAATGGAGAAGAGCCCTGCATTTATAAGTGGGCTAATGGTCCAGTAGTAGTATTTCTTGTATTGTATGTAGATGACATTCTCTTAATCAGGAATGATATTCCTGTATTACAGGGAATAAAGATTTGACTGTCGTCACAGTTCTCCATGAAGGATCTAAAAGAAGCTTCCTACATCCTAGGGATGAGGATCTATAGGGATAGATCTAAAAGGCTGCTTGGCTTATCCCAGTCCACGTACATTGATACTATGCTGAAGAGATTCAGCATGGAGAATTTCAAGAAAGACTATCTACCGATAGGCCATGGAATTTCTCTCTTGAAGAGGGATTGTCCGACAACACCTCAAGAGAGAGAGTATATGGGTAGAATTTCATATGCTTCGGTAGTGGGATCTATGATGTATGCCATGACATGTACATGACTAGATGTGGCATACTCACTAGGGGTAGTAAGTAGATACCAATCTGATCCAGGAGAGAATCACTGGAAGGTTGTTAAAACCATCCTAAAGTATTTAAGAAATACTAAGGACCAGTGGCTTGTTTATGGTGAATCGAACTTGAGACTTATAAGGTTTACAGAGTCTAGTTTTCAGTCTGATCATGATGACAGTAAGAGTGTGTCGGGATTTATTTTTACCCTTAATGGTGGGGCTGTCTGCTGGAAAAGTTTCAAGCAGCACACTGTGGCTGATTCAGTTTGTGAGGCAAAGTATGTCGCTGCATCAGATGCTGCCAAAGAAGCAGTGTGGCTGAGAAAATTCATCATCAAGCTCAGAGTAGCACCCTCCCTTGTTGGTCCAGTTCTGCTCTACTGTGACATCTCTGGAGCCATTGCTCAGGCGAAGGAACCAAAGGCACACCAGCAGACGAAGTATATTCTGTGCCACTACCATGTCATCCGAAAAATCATGGATCGAGGTGACGTCAACCTTCAGAAGATCGATAGAAAGGATAACCTGGCTGACCCATTCACTAAAGCCATTACAGTGAAGGAGTTCGACGACTTCAAGTCGAAGATGGGTATTAGATACTGCACCGATTGGCTTTAGGCCAAGTGGAAGATTATTGGAAATAGTGTTCCAAAGCCAATCGTTAGCCTGTTGATGGTTGTGCTCCTTTTGTATTAGTATATAAATTATAAATAAATAAAAGTTATTTTGGTATTTTCATCATAAATTGTTTCATCTTCTAATGAACTCCTGTGTTGTGGTGAAGTTCTTAGGATTATTTAGACTCGACAAAGGAGGATTTGTCGTTTAGTCCTTAAACAAGTTCGCAACCAAATGATATGTTGTTACCAAGGACAACAACATTTATCAAGCATAGGTCATTGTGTGCCGTATAGGTTGGTTGTCCTCTTAACCAAGGAGTATGGAGACACTGGTATGGCATACAGGTGAAATGTAAGGGTACATCTACACTGAACGTGACCGACTCTGGAGCTATTTCTGCTGTCAAGATTTGCTCCGATGGGATATGGGTATAAATATCCCTCCGACCTGAGACCGCCACAGTGACTTGCAAGCAACTCACTGTACTTAGGCACTGGACTACCTGAATTTTTAATTTAGTGATGGAAGGCTGCTGGGTGTAGTCAAGTACTTGATTTGTCGGTGCGTGTGTCAAGATGGGATTGACCACTCCAGTTCAGGAGTTATGTACAGTCGTATTTCAATTTAGCAAAATCTTGATCAGGGTAGTCCAAGTGAGGAGTCACAGGACTGTTTGAGTTGAGCACGACTCGGATGATCTAATCAGGGTTGACAGTTTAACCCTGAGTCGTCCTATACACAGGGGTCAAAAGAGATGAATTATATAGTAACCATATTCATGTAGATTTTGAATATTGTGATTGTGACTATTTGACCTATCTGAACATCGGATACCATTGCTAGATGGTCACTTCGATTAGTACAAGAATTGGTTCCTGTGCTACCGGCTTAGGTTCGAACCTGCGGGGTCACACACATTAAAGGTTCCTATCTGATCTGATGGCTGATGAAGAGTCCTAATATTCGTGGATTATGAGTTCTACATGTTTGGGACTCTGTGATCGAGAATCAGGATTCTCTGATCATGTGTCCCACACATTTTGGGTACCGGGGTCATGAGTCCCACTGGTTTGGGATTCTTTGATCAAGGTTTCATATCGATGGACTTTGATACCCGATTGTCCATCAAATTTGGACTCAATATTTATGAGAGATTTAATTAGTGATTTGATCATTAATTAACTTAATTTAATTGAGTAATTATTTTTGGATCAAGTCCAATTGAATTGGATTCAGTTGGATTTGACCCGATTAGGTTAAGAGTTGACCTAATCGTCGAGATGGTTTGGTCCCTGATTTGATCAGGGGTTGGGCTTAGTCAATTTCTAATTTGATTAAAATTTTATTGAGCCTAATTAAGCCTAATTAAGTTAGGTTAAATTTAGTCTAATTGTGCTTAACCAATTTTGATTAGGTTGGTTCAATTAAGATTAAACCACCATTTGAATTCATATCCCTACGCCACCTCATATCTCTGCGCCCATTTGAATTCATGAGAAACAACTTCCTGTAAATTTTCTCTCATGCAAAGCCCTTCCCATGCCCCACATTTGTGCACCATATAGGTGGATAAGGATGGTTGGTTCACCATTCAAATTCAAAAGAAAGTTTGAATTTGAATGAGCAACCAATCCATGCGCCTTGTCCTTATCCTCATTAGCGCCCCATATCTTACATGAGAAAGAGTTTCTCGTGAAACCTTTCCATGCACAAAGCAGCCACGCACCTTCTCTTCTCATGCCCAAGTGGATAGGGATGAGTTGGTTTGCATTTGAATTCAAATTTGATTTGAATTCAAATGTGCAACCACTTATCTTTATCTTCTCATGCGGATAAGACACGTTCTACGTTGTTTTAAAAAGAGGAGAAGGATGGGGTGTGTGTAGAATCTTTTGGAGAGAAAGCTTGGGGTGTGAGGAAGCCTTGTACATGAGGTGAAGGTCCAAAACCTTCTGAAAGAAAAAGAAAGAAAAGAAAGAAAAGTGTGCGCAGGGTTTTCAGTGAATTTCCTAGGGTTTCAGCCTGGGGTTTGGGAAGTGAGAAGGTGAGCTATGAGTGTCGTGAGCCCACCAAATTTCAGGAAGAATTTTATCAACCTCTCAAGCACACTTGTTGATGATCCAAAGTATTTGAGGAGTTGACAAACATCGATCGAAGGAGTTCGATCAGCATCGACCGTCGAAAGGGCTCTACAACGAGCTAACACTCGTGAGGAGCCGATCAGACCGGAAGCTTCGTGTGGATGATCTACAGAGGCCAGATATACTGTGTGGCTGTATTGTGATGATCAGATCCTCTCGACAGTAATCAAATTACGGCGATCGACTACCCGCACAAAGGTATTGTGTTTTGAACACAGAACAGTAAATTGTTTACTGTTCAAATTTGAATTTCAAATTTAAATGCATGCATGCTGTATATCATATTTAGATCCTAGTGTAGGATAAATATATGTTAATTAATTAGATTAATTAATAATTTTTACTGTAAAATAATAATTTTAAAAAAAATTTAAAATTATCATTTTACCCTTGCACTCAAATTTCGCTTCAGGAAGGTAGGACGCCCAACCCTTGGGCATTAAAGAGAGAGGAGAAGGAGAGGAGTGGAGATGGAGAGGGGTTTAGATCTGAATTCTCAATCCCATTGAACACTAGGAGACCATCTCTTAAATAAAGTCTTTTCTTGATTCTAAATCAATCTCCAATCAAGCTAGAAAGGTTAGTCCTTATCTCATAAAGTCCCTTGCCTTTTAATTTGATTTTTTTCTCAAGAAAATCAGGTCCAATTGAAAAGATCTCACATGCTATATGGCAAGTAGAGGGGGTGCCCACACCTTATTAGGCAAGATGAGGGGGCGCCCTCATCCCATAAGGCAAGAAGAGGGGGCACAAACCTTTAGCACCCCTTAAGATTTTTAGCACACAAGAGAGGGGGCATTGACCCTCTCTCTTTCTCCTTCTACGCCAAAGCAAAGAGGGGGCGCGCTCCTCTCTTTTCTCTCTGCCAACTCCAAGGGGCGTGTACCCCTTAGACTTTCCAAAAATGAAAAGGAGGCATCCACCTCCTCTCCTCTTCTCTTTCCAATTAATCCACACCAAAAGGAAAATATCAAGGAAAAAAAATAAAGTAATTTGTTTGCCAACTCATTGGCTTGATCAAATCCTTTTAGGCCTTCAAATAGGTGCCCCTCTAAATCTAAATCTAAGTAGATTTAAATTAGGTTCAAAGCTATAGACTTAATCCAATCCTTATCTAATAAGGAATCCAAGTTTAGAGAAGAATTGGATTTAACTATATGCTAGCATGATTCTTCCAAATCCAATAGGATTTCACTAAATCCTAATCCAATTGTAACTTCACAAGCTCAAGTGGTTAATTCAAGATTAAATTCTTAATGTGTGATCCCATAGATTCCATTATATCTGGTAGTGAGATATATTGTGATCTTCATCATAATATTATTGAAACTCCTTTCGATGGGTTGGAACAATTCTAACTCTGTCCTTCGAGGGTCATCGATCATCAAGATGATGCCTGATGAGTCTCACAATCCATCAGTGACATCTAGCAGTATGTAGTGACAATCTAGTAGAATGAAAGTATGAACTCCTAGGTACAGTTATCATATGATTCGATCCTTCTATCATAAGTTTCAACTTGATAGATGTCATAGAGAACTTGTCAAATCATATCGTCAGTCATATGCTAGATTGGCTTGACTTGAGTTTACTTGTGAATCTTATGAAAACTCTTTTTCAGTATTCATACTTGCTTTGGTCAAAGACTTTCTGAACTTAGTCTCGCAAATCACATAGAACTTTTTCTTTTCTACCAAGGTCAATAGATTCCATCTAGGTGCATCCTACTCCTAATAGTAATCTGAACCTACTGTAGCCAATATACACAGCAAAGATCCGAATGGCTAAGGACCAAGAGAATGTGTAGTCAAACTTAGTAACCTCGCTATAAATTATCGATGACACCACAAGTCAAAGGTCCACTCATACCACTGCAGCATCGAGATAACCATTGATGAGTGAGGAGACATCCAAGTAGTTTCTCATGTTGGTTACGCTTAGTGCAAGTTATTCTCTAACAACCACCTGCACTCTGACCCTAGTGTCCCTATACTACAGACCTGAGACTCATCTTCCCAAAAGAGAGGTGATCCGTGCATCGATCTTAAATAGATTGATCACTATCCTTCGTGATGATCTTTTGATCGAAAGCATTTAAAAACTAACCACTAATAATGTATGTCTCAAATTCTCAACACCTTGAGAATATACAAAATCATCTTTATTAATTTTTAAGATAAATTATGGACACATAAATATGATTGGAATCAAAATATCCTTTATTAATAATAAAAGTATTATAAGTATAAAGTTAATCCCTGAAATTACAAAATATTTCAGCCAATAATTGACTTCTACGGTACTCATCTAACAAACTCCCACTTGACCTAAATCCATTTGGCCATATACTTAAGACCCATCTTCTCAATGTTAGCTTCAGTCTTCTGCTGGTTGAGAGGCTTGGTCAGTAGGTCTGTCACATTTTGCGTAAAGTCAACTCTCTATACCTTTACGAACTTCTTCTCAAGGTATTTATGTATGATGTGAAACCACCATTCTATATGCTTGGACTTTTGATGAGACTTGGACTCCTTAGCGAGGGCTATGATGTCGTTGTTATCACAGTATAATGCAATGGCATCTGATGGTATCACACCCTACTCTATAACAAATTTCTTAAACTAGAAAGCTTCCTTAGCAGCTTCAGAGGTGGCGATGTACTTATCTTTCATGGTCAAATCTGCAATGACCGGCTGCTTAGAACTCTTTCAGCTAATCGATCTTCCATTACATAAGAAAATGCATCTCGATGTAGATTTTCTATCATCGACATAAAATCTGAATCGATGTATCCCTCCACTTTCAACTCTGATACTCTATCAAAAATCAAGAACAAATTCTTAGTTCTTTACAAGTACTTAAGGATATTCTTTATAGTAATCCAGTGCTTTTTATTTAGATTTGCCTGACATCTACTCATGACACTCACGACAAGGGCGATATCAGGTCGTGCATGTAATATGGCATACATAAGGCTCCTTATTGCTAAAACATTAGGGATTTTGTTCATGCATTAGATCTCTTCAGGTGTGTCAGGATACATCTTCTTAGAGAGATGAATGCCATGTTTAAGGGGCTAGAGATCCCTTTTGGAGATTTTCATGCTGAACCTCTTCAGTACCTCCTCTATATACATTCTCTGTGAGAGTTTTATCATTCTCTTAGATCTATCTCTATAGATCTTTATACCAAAAATGTAGAAAGTTTCTCCTAGGTCTTTCATGGCGAATTCTTTTGACAGCCATACTTTGACCGATGTTAGCATAGGAATATTATTCCCAATTAAAAGGATGTCATCCACGTACAATATGAGGAATGTGATAATACTCCCACTGATCTTTTTATACACACATGGCTCCTCCTCATTTTTGATGAAGTCAAATATTTTGATCACATCATTAAAGTGAGTGTTCCAACTTTGATATGCTTGCTTGAGTCCATATATGGACTTTTGCAGCTTGCAGACCTTATAATCACTATCAATAGATATAAAATCCAAAGGTTGCACTATATAAATATCTTTCTTAAGATATCCATTTAGGAAGATAGTTTTCACATCCATCTACCAAATTTCATAATCATGAAAAGCTGCAATCGTAAATAGAGTCTGGATGGATTTCAACATGGTCATGGGTGAAAAGATTTTTTGATAGTCAATACCGTCGCATTGACTATAATCTTTCACAACCAATCTTGTCTTATAGGCTTCTATCTGACCATCTGACCCAATTTTCTTTTTATAGATCCATTTACATCCAATAGGTACATTACCTTCAGGTAGATCTACTAAGGTCTAAATCTGGTTGAAATGTATGGAGTCAATTTCTGACTTCATCACTTCCATCTATTTTTCGGAGTCAACATATAACATCACCACATCATAGGTCTTGTGATCATTCCTAATGTCCCTATCTCACACAAGGAATGCTTTCTCTAGATCCTCTATAAGAATACTTAAGTACCTTTCAGGAGGACGGAAGATCCTACTTGATCTATAAGGTGGAGGAGGTACCACATCTACTAGTTCACTACTGGGTTCAAGTTCTTAGACTTGATACTCTTTAGAGACTTTCTCTTCGAGCTCAATCTTCCTTTCACTACCTCCATCTTGGATAAACTCCTTTTTCAAGAAGACGGCATGATGGTTCACAATCACATTGTGATCTTCAGAAAGATAGAAGTAATATCTCATGGATTCTTTAGGATATCCTATAAAATGAGCCCTAAAAGATCTAACCTCTAACTTATCTGCCTACTGTCACTTGACATGGACCGAACATCTCCAAATCTTGAGATACCTAAGAGCTAGCTTCTTACCATGCCATAACTCGTATGGTATGATAGGAATGGATTTAGAGAAGACCTGATTCAAAAGATGAATTGTAAAAAGTAATGCATGTCCTCAGAGAAAGATTGAAAGATCTATGAAGCTCATCATAGATCGGACTATATTTAATAGGATCCGATTTCTCCTCTCAAATATCCAATTGAGCTGAGGCATCTATTGTGAGACTATGCCGTTATCCTTGAGATCGATCCAGAATTCTCCATTAAGATATTTTTCTCCTCAATCTGATTAAAAAACCTTTATGAGTTTTCTAGTCTGCTTTTCTACTTCATGTCTAAACTCTTTGAACTTTTTAAAGGCTTCAGACTTACGATACATCAAATACACAAATTTATACCATAAGAAATCATCAGTAAAGGTTATGAAGTAGAAATAGCCACCCCTGGCTTGTACATCGAATAGACTGCACACGTCAGTGTGCATCAGGACTAATATCTCAGTGGCCCTTTCCCCTTATCCCATAAAGGACAGCTTAGCCATTTTTTTTTGAAGACAAGACTCACAAATCGGATAAGATTTAGAAGTCAATGGCCCGAAAAGGCCATCTTTCTCCTATTTGTTGAGTCTGTCCTCTCCTATATGGCCTAACCTAAGATGCCATAGATACTTTTGACTTATCTTATCTCTAAGTCTCTTAAACCCTATGGCATTCATAGTTTGTTCGTTAATATTAACACCCACATCCATATGCAAATAATAAAGATTGTCAATTAAGAAAGCACGTGCAATAACTTTATTTTTAAAATAAATTATACATATATCTTTATTGAAATAAAAATTATAGTTATTCTGTACTAGCACAGAGATAGAAATCAAATTTTTACTGGCTATAGATACAAAATAGTAGTCTTTCAAAATTAAACTAATTTCTAACGATAGTCACAGAGGGTAAGTTTCAACAGCCACAGCAGCAATTCTTATTCCATTGTGATACAAAGAGTGATCTTGCCTTTCCTTAGTCCTCTAACTTCTTCTAAACTCTGCATAGAAGTGTACAAGTGAGTACTTGAACCAAAATCTAAAACCCAACTAGAAGAAGAAAAAAATCATTAGATTAATTTTAATTATGAACAAATCAGACGTACTTTCAGAAAGTTCATCCTTCTTTCTGTTCTTCACGATCATCAGGTAGGTCGAACAGTTCCTTCTTTAATGGTCTTCGATATTGCAGTGAAAATATCTTTTCTTATCATCGGCCTTCTTCGAAACCTACATCTTGGGTTTGATCTTATTCTTTTACTTCTTTGTAGATTTTTTTTTCTTAAAAGAGGATTTTCTCTTAGAGGAAGCCCACTCCATAATCAGAATTGTATCCCTTGAAACTTTCAAGATGCCCTCAGCTGTCACCAATATGTTCAGCAATTCAGACAAAGTGCTATCAATTTTATTCATATGATAGTTCATAACGAACTATCCATATGAATCAAGAAGAGACTGAAGGATCAAATCCATCTGTAATTTCTTATCCATGTTCATCCTAAGCTTCTGAAGCTCTTCGATGTCCTTGATTATTGTCAAACAATAATCATTAACAAATTATCCATCATACATTTTCGCTCTGAATAGTTTTCGAGAGACCACAAAATGAGCTGTACAACTCTGCTCACCATACAATTCTTGCAGGTGAGTCTGTATATCTTTGGCAGTCCTCATGTTCTCATGCTGGCACTAAATATCATTGGATATAGATGCTAGAATATAGCAGTCCTCATGTCCTCATCCATCTACTTCTTAAATGTGGCTCATTGATCAGGGGATGGACGAGCTGGTAACATAGGCACATCCTGATCTAGGACATGAGTGTTGGAATTTGGGATTTGGTGCATACATATGTGTTTCAAAATTTTATTTTCTAAACACCACAGTGAAGAACAATATTAAAATACTTTTAATCTAAATTATGCATGCATGAAAATATAAAACCACATGGATCTATTTCATATGCTAAAATTGATATATGCTGAAATTCAGATTGTGATCAAATCACATACCTGTTTCGTAATCTTTTTCTTCAAATCTGGATCTGAAAGAGAATAGGTTCTCTCTTAGCCACACAAGTATCTGGCCTCTACAAGTATTCACTTAGGATCAGCCTGAAATAGTCCTTTTTAATCTGAATTTTATTCTCAAAAAATTCAGCATGCTGAATCTGAACGAAGCCTGGATCGCGATCAATGCTTGATCTTTTTCTTTGATCTTCTTCTTTTCTTTTTCTCTAGAATTTTTTTTCTTGCTATGTGCTACTACCAAATGCTAAAAACCAGCAAGGAAGAGGCATTCAATAGTCTTTGGGCATGGAACTCCTTGGGATGCGCATCCCAAGAGAAAAGGTGTGTGGGATGCCCAAGGGAAGAGAAAGGGAGAGGAAGAGAGGGCATGGGACTTCTCTTTTGGCATGTGGGGTTGCTAGATTGGATGCTCTAGGGACCTTAGGAGAGGTCCCTTTAAATAGACACAAGGATTGAATCCTATTCAATCTCATAATACAAATTCTACTTGCATTGGGTTTCTTATTAAGTTAAGTTATCCAACTTACTTTAGGAGACCCTTTAGGTACCAACAATTGGAGCCCTTGCACCCATAATTAGACACTCCAAAACACACCCAAGAGATGCTCCATAGGAGAACTAAAAGCCTTTTAATCAATGGACATGTCTAACTTGATCAAATTAAGGTGGCGTCCAAGAATAACTATCAAGAAAATTAATTAGGAACTTGCACCCTTAATTTATATGATTCATAACTTTAGATACCTAATAATTAGAGTCTCTTGAATCTTATTCATATAGGTTCTTAGTAGGTAATTAAGTTAGAATTATCTTATCAAATAAGTAATCCCAACGAAAAGAAGAATTGGGTCCAATTATGTGCTAGCAAGGTTATCATGAACCCAATACGTTTCTCTAAACCTAATTAATACTTCATATGCTCAATTACTTATTTCAGGCCTAATCTCTTTGTTGTGTAACCCCATAGATTCAATTCTATTTAGTAGTGAGATATACAATGATCTCTATCATCGTATCATTAAAATTTTTTTCAATGGGTCAAAACAATTTCACTCTAACTCAATAAGGATCGTCGATCCAGAACAATCCTAGTGAGCTCTCACAATCCATCAGTGACACCTAGCAGTATGTAGTGACAATCCAGTAGAACTAAAATAAACCTCTAGGTGTAGTTAACGTGTGATTCAGTCTCTCTATTGTGAGTCCCGACTTGATGGCAGGTCATGGATAAATTATCAAATCTTATCATCAGTCATATGATAGATTCGATTAGCTCAAGTTTAATTGTGACTTCTATGAAATTTTTTTTTCATCAATCACACTGTTGTGGCCACAGACTCTTAGACTTAGCCTCTCAAATTTTATAGGACTATTCTTCTCTATCAAGATCGATAGATCTTAGCTTGATACACATCCCACTCTTATAGTGGACCAACTGTTACCAACATTCACTACAAAGGCTTATTGAGATCCATGTTTATATGTCAATCAAACTCCAGCAGCTTCACTGTGAGTAGCAGTACCATCTCAAGTAAAAAGATCAGTCACACAACTATAGCATCGAGATAATCACTGACAATCGAATAGAAATTCAGGTGATCTCTCATATTGTCATGCTCAGTACTAGTTGTTCTTTAACAACTATCTATACTCATCATCCTATATCTCTACATAGTAGACTAGAGACTCATTTATCCCAAAGGAAGTGATTCATATACCAGTCTATCCGGATCTATAACCATCCTCATGATGATCCTATGATAGGGAGCATTTAGGAATTAAATACATATCTTTAATTCTCAACACCTTGAGAATATGTATCAAATCTAATTTCATGGATGATTCAAAGACATATCACACTTAAATAAAAAATAACTTACCCTTTTATTGATCATATCAATATATTAAGTATAAAATTATGCCCTAGATTTATTACAATGTGTCAGCCATATTGGCTTCTAGGACATACATCTAACAATCTTCCACTTGGACTAAAGTCAATTGACCACAAATCTAAGTCCCATATTCTCAAGGTGGACTTTCATTTTTGGTTGACTCAACTGCTTAGTCAGTGGGTCTGCCATGTTATCCGTGGAGTCTACTCTTCATACCTCGATATATTTTTTTTTGAGGTAGTCACGTATGATATGAAACTGCTGCTCGATGTGCTTGGATTTTTGATGAGACCTTGACTCCTTAGTAAGTGCTATGGTTCTATTGTTGTCATAATAGAGTGGTACGGTATCTGATGTCATAATCTCAAGTTCCATGATGAGCTTCTTAAATCAGAAGCCTTCCATTGTAGCATCCAAAGCAGCGACATACTCAGCCTCCGTGGTTGAATCCGCTATGATAGGTTGCTTGAAACTCTTCCAGCTGACCGCGCCACCATTGCAAATGAACACATACTCTGATATAGACTTTCTATCATCAGGATCAGACATGAAGTCTAAGTCAGTGTATCCCTCGACTCGCAACTCAGAATCACCTCCAAAGATAACAAATAAATTCTTAGTCCTTAAGTACTTAAGGATGTTCTTCACAGCATCCAGTGCTCCTCGCCTGGATTTGATTGACACCTGCTCGTGACACTCACAGCAAGGATAATATCAGGTTGAGTACATAGCATGGCATGCATGAGGCTCCCTATGGTCAAGGCATAAGAAATTCTACTTATGTGCTGAATCTCCTCAAATGTGATCGGACACATCTGCAGGGAAGCGTGGTGGATTTTTTGCATGCATTTTTAAAAATTTACAACAGAATATACGTAGATTAAATAATTTAATCTATAATATATGCATAGATCAAATCTAAAATCATCATATATGATCTATGACATGAATTAATATGCATGTATCCAAAACTAAAATCTAAAATTCAAAAGTATAGATCATATCAGTGTGTAATTAGATCATATCTAATTAATATTTAGATCACATCTAAATATTAATTGAGATTAAAATCTCATACCTGAGCATAGATAGTAGATCACCGTATTTAAAATCTATGGTACTTGATTCTTTATGATGCTTGGCAGCCACACACACATCTGGCCTCTACAGATATCCACACGAAGTCCTCATGCTGATCGATCTCCTCGGGAGTGCTAGCTCGTGAAGACATCATGCTTTGGCTAATCTAAGAGAAATCATGAAGATAAAGAATAAGAAGATCCTCTTCTTTTCTTTCTAGATCCATGCATCAGATCTTTACAATAAAAATCAAGAAAAAAATCTTTTCTTCTCAATTTTTTCACATATAAGAGAGAACATTTCTCTCTTCCTTTCACACCATTAAGAATAACTTTTCTAATCTAAGTTTTTATGATAAAAATCAGATCTAATCTGATTTCTCATGCTAAAAATTATATAGATTTTTGAGTCCTAGAAGAATCCAAAAGAGAGACCCAAAAGAAGAACCGTTCTTCTCTCTTCTTCTCCTTTTTTCTTCTTGATCTAGAACTCTAGGAAGCCCCAAATATCCAATCAAATTTTTTGATATTTTTTTTCTAAATTTTTATATTAAAAATTAGATCTAATCTAATTTTTATCTTAAAAAAATATAAAAAAAAAAATTGAAAGAAGAACTCCTTCTTCAAGGCTGCACACAAGAAAGAAGACCCTTCTTCTTCTCTCATTGGGAAGAACTTTTTTTTTCAATTTTTTACTATAAAACTAGCAAGAAAAGCTCTCTTTTTGATGCCCAAAAATTAGTAGCAAAATCTCTCAAAAATCCTTTCAAGAAGGGAGGAGAAGAGGGGCTTTGCACATGGGGTTGTGGGGCATCCAACTCTTGGACACCCCTCACCTTCTTTTTCTTTTTTGAGCGACAAGAAAAAGGGACACCTCTTTCTTTCATGCAAGAGAAGGGAGGGGGCACACATCTTAGTGGGGTGTGGGATTTCTCACGTTAAGAGAGAGTAGGATGTGGAGGGTTTATATCAAATGGGGTTTAGGTTTTAAGTTGGTTAAGTCCTATTTCAAATAGGGCTCAAGATTTTGTTCCAACTCTAACTAACCCTTGGATCCAATCCTAACCAATTTAAAAATTAGTTATAACAAACTAACTAATTAGATTCTAGTCCAATTATGAAACCAATTAGGCCCCAATCTAATTAGAGAATTAGTTAGATTAAAACTCCATTGATCTAGGGATTGATTCTTAATGGATATTAGGAAAGTTTTTGATAATAGGGCTTGATCCAATCAGGCCTATTATCCAATAGGATTTGATCTAATCCAAGCCTATATAAAAATAATTGAATCATATTCAATTTAAAATTTGATTTGCATCTCTGAGATCAATTGGAACAAGTCCTGTTATCTAATTGGGATGCATCCAATCAATCCAAAGCCAATCTAATTGAATCCAATTCAATTAGATCTGATTCAATCTTCATTGCTCAGTCAAATTGAGTCAATTAACAATCAAATTATTAATTAATTATTCTTCTAATTTATCAATCATTAGTAAATAATTTATTATAACCTTTGCATAAGATTAATCATCAATCTCATTGATAATTAAATCTTTCAACAATTCATAATCATCGATCAGCCACTTGATCAGACAGATACTTCTATATGTGATCCTATAGGTTCAAACCTAAGCCGGTAGTACAAGAATAATTTTTATACTAATCGATGTAACCATCTAGCAATGAGATCTGATGTTCGGATAGGCTGAATGTATGCCCAGCATTACTCTAGAACCCATGTGGATATAGTTATCGTATAATTCATCCTTTTGACACTTGATGCTCAAGGATGACTAAGGGTTAAACTGTCAACCCAGAAAGAGTGGTCCATATTATATCTCAATCTTAAAAATCTTGTGACTTCTCACTATGACTACTTTGGCCAAAGTTTTGTTGAATTGAAATATAGTGATGCATCATCTCCAATTTTACTTGGAGAGGTCAATTCCATCTTGACTCGCACTCAAACTTCACAAGTACTTGACTATACCTAAAAACTTTACATCACTGAATTAAAAATTTGGATAGTCCGGTACCAAAGCACAGTGAGTTGCTTGCAAGTTATCGAGGTAGCCTCAGGTTTGAGGGACACTTATACCCATATCCCATCAGAGCAATCTTTGACAGCAGAGTGCTCTAAAAGTGATCACGCTCAGTAAAATATACTCCTACAAATCACCCATATGCCATATCCGTGTCACCACACATCTTAGTTAAGATGACAACCAACCAATATGGCATACAATAATCTACACTCGATATAATTATCATCCTTGTAACAATTGTATCATTTGATCACGAGCAAAATTTAAGAACTACATGATAATTTTTTTTTTATCATTTTAGTAGTAGTTCTAAGAACTTCATCATAACATATAAGTTCTATTTTGAAAGATGTATTCCTTATGATGAATCTGCTAGATAATATTTATATTTTATAATTCATATACTTGTATGGAGCAAAATCATCTACAACCTAGATAATTGGCTTTAGGATATATTTTTTAATAACTCTCACTTGTACTAAAGCCAATCAGATCGATATCAAATATCCATCTTTCATTTTAAATCATTGAACTCTTTAGATCTGATTGCTCTAGTCAATAGGTCGGTCAAGTTCTCCTTTCAGTTGATCTTCTTAAGGTCGACTTTATTTCGATCTTATCGAATAAGGTGATAGCGATACAGAAAGTGTCTGGTTCTCAGATGGAACATTGATTCTTCAGCTTGAGCTATGGCTCTAGTACTGCTGTCAATACAGATGGATGGACCATCAACGGAGGGTGCTACTCCATGCTCACTCATGAATTTTTATAACCAAATAACTTTTTTACCAGCATCAAATGCCGCAAAGAACTCTATATCGTAAATAAAACTGGCTACTAACTATTGCATGGAACCTTTTCAGCATGTCGCTTCTCCTTTTAGGATAAAAATACAATCTAATACAACTTTGTCATTTCGATCTGACTAGAAACTGAAATCAATATTCTATAAATTTTAAGTCAGACTCTCCATAAACGAGCCATTCATCCTTATTATTTCATAAATACTTAAGGATGGTTCTAATAACCTTCCAAATCTTTATGAAGAATGGAGATGACAACCAAACTTTTATTTTCTATAATGTAGGGATGTCATTTTTAATTAAGAAAATTTTATCTAAATAATACAAAGAATATTTTTACAGAACTATTAGCTCATTTGTACATACAGGATTTGCTTTGTTCTCCACAAAGCCATATGTTCAAAACATATGTTCCAACTCTGAGAAGTTTGATTTAATCCGAGTGGACTTGAGAATTACCACAAAGAAACCATCTCATCATTAGTCAACACTATAACTTTGATGAAATCTTTTGGTAACCGGATAGAATTAATATGTTTACACCTTTCCATCTATGCCTCTTATCCATTTTAAAATCCACTTACACCCTATGAATTTTATCCTTTCAGGTGAATCAACAAATATCCATACATCGTCGATCTTTATGGACTTCATTTCAGATTTAATGGTTCCAAGCCACTTCTCAAAGTTAGATCCCTGTATAGCATCTATATGGGAGATCAAATCTTCATCCCGAATCTAGAAACTGAAGTATCTATTCGGATGATACGGTACTCTACCATATCTACTCAAGAATGCCTTTACATCAAGCTTCGAATTTGATCTAATCAACTCCGGTTCTGTTGGTTTGTATCAGAGTTGGTTCCTCTACCTATTAAGCTTCACCAAGCTTGATTTTAACGGCATCAGTTTCTTTACCAATTTTTTTTTTTTTCAAAAAGAATACCTTAACGTTCATGAACATCTCATATCCATCAGAAAGGTAAAAAAAATATTTTTAAAAAAATATTTATCAGATCAAGATCCAAGCTAGTCGGTTTGTGAATATTTCATATAAGCTCGACACCCCAAATATTAAAGTAAGAGAGTATCGAATTACCCAAATCAATATCCCATATGGAGTTTTGGTGATCGATTTACTCAGAATATTCTCGAACACATATCAAGTAGTCTTTAAAATATAACCTCAAACATACCAACAAACCCACAGTAGATCGAACCATATCTAACAAAATTCAATTCCTCCTTTTAGACACCCTTTTAAATAGTGGTATCCCAGGAGAGGTCCATTGAGAGAGAATCCAATTCTCTTCAAGATATATCAAAAACTTACTATAAAGGTATTCACTTCATCGATCAAATCGATGAATTCTAATACTCTTTGCAGTTTATTTTTCTACCTCATTATGGAATCATTTGAACATTTCAATTGATTTAGATTTGTGCTTTACAAGTAAGATGCACCCATGTCAAGATAGGTCATCAAAAATTTTAATGAAGTAGTAAGCCCTCTTTTGGCACTAATATTTATGAGTGTAAATACATCAGTATGTACCAAACTCAGAATATTGCTGGCTCATTCACCCTTTTCAATAAAAGATGAGTAAGTCAACTATGCCAAAGGCAGGCTTTAGTGATATTATCTAATCTAGGGTACTAGTCAGATATGTACTTTACACTAATAGGCTATGGTACTGAGTTTATGTCATTTTCAATTGTCCACTCATTATTGTAGTATCATTTACAATGATATCATAATAATCATTCTTATTGATACCATTAATAAGATTGGACAGTAGTGACAATCACTTAAAATAACATCTTCAGAATTGAAAATAAGCTCGATGATTTCTAATGTTAAGACTGGGATAGACTTCCATCTCTCACATTCAGGAGTCTATTGCTATTTACAAACATTCAACTATCTTGAAGTCTTTTGCAACTATTTACAAATATGACTTATACTGTCAGTATCCCATACCCAAGTAGTAGTATTACCAATAGAAAAACTTTAAGGAGTTATCATATAACTATCTTGATCAGTAACTATTTGCTGATTTCTCTTTTAAACCTGTTTGGGTTAGCCTAAGACTTCTTGATCAATTCATTCAAAAATTATATTCAACTTCTGATACTGACTATCAAAGCTAGGTCTAATAACATTGTCACTATCTAACAGTGAATAGAGCAACAATATTCTAGCCATTTTTGAAAAAAAATAATTAACCTATTAGTATATGAACTATTTTAAGCCTAAAGACTTGAACTTTAGTCTAAAAGTTCTTCCACTATTTTATATGAATTGGTAGCCTCTACCTCCAATTCGAAGAATTATATTAATTCCTTAGCGAATACTAGAATCCACATAGACTGCATATAAGTCCGAGGATGGCTTGATCAACCCATATGCATCCATGGGTAGCTTCTCAACCAATTATTTTTTAAAATAATTTTTAGTATTTAATTTCACTCTAGATTTTATTTCAGTAGGCGATGGGCCTCCACTGAAAGTTTCGGTTAGGTCCAACCATTAATATGAACCTACTCAGTGATTCTAGCCAAAGAATGATCAAGCCCGAGGATGGCTCAGTCAACCCAACCATTCATCAAATAGTTCAACAAAGTCATCATATGATAAATAATAATTTCATCATTTAGAGAGAACAGCAGACGGATGGCACCAGCAATATCAATCAGAAATAATGAATCCATTATCATTCACCTTAATGGGAGACTATGATCTAGTTATCCCTATAACTAGCTCATTTTATGAACCTAATAATTTAAAAATTTTGATTAAATCTTTTAAAAGATATCAATTAACCTGTAAGTCATAAATTCTCCCACTGACTTCACCAAGTCATGTAAAGGACTAGAGACTAGCTGGTCCAACTGATATATCGTAAATCCTCCCACTGACTTCACCAAGTCATAAGAAGGACTAGAGACAAGTCGGTCTAATCGACAAGTCGATTCAGGGTACCTAAATTAGTCATATTGATTAACCTTAACAACATGGGTCAACTCTAGTCACCTAGCGATCTAATCAGCCTAATGACTCAGGTTCAACCTTTGAGCTTCAATCAAGATCCATTTGGTTTAATCGAAGATATGGACTTAATAATTTATAATTATTATTTTTGATCTGGAGTACCCTTGATCTAATCTAAATTAACTATTAGTTAGATTGAATCAACTAATCTTTTTAGTCTATTAAGTCTTTGATTCTAACCTTAGGTCTAGCCCAAATAAAAGGACCTTATTTGAGCTATCCCATGCCTCATATTTTATGCAATGTCATTAGATCTTTAATCATAGTTCAAGATCTAAAATATATTTCTTAATTCTTAATTAAGTATAGCATTAACATGAGTTAAGATAATTAATTGAAACTATTTTAATTTTATAAAATAATTTTACATCAATTTTATGCAAATTTTTTTTGGTCTGAAAACTAAATCGGCATGTCCCTGAACTGAGTTGGCTCACTTCAATGGGTCGACTAAGTCGATACTTGATCGACTAACTGATTATGAATGGTAACTATTACTATTTAGCCTGAGACAACTGGGTCAGATCAGTCAACCCTGAATCGATTAAAATAAAAAACTGAATCGACTCAGTTCAAAATTAGTCGGCTCAGTTGGCATACCAATTGGTATCACATAGTTTCAAATCTAAAAATTCTCGCATAAACTAAAATATAATCAATCATAACAAACTTTAGATCATATCTAAATATTTTATGAGTTTAAATTTTATTTTTATGATTAAAATAATTTTAATCATATAGATTAGATATTTTACTTTTCATATAATTCATGCTTTGTATCACATACAATAAATCCTAGGATTTCAACATCTAGAGTTTTACAGAAAAGTAAGTTCTTTCTTTCGCATTTTTCTTCATAGGACCTCATAGTGGCACTCCTACATGCCATGAAGAGCACCCTATTGAATGAGAAGAGAGGGTTATGTAACCCTACTTGCTCTTATGACCGGACGGCCAGATGATTACCCAATCCATGTACTTTGCTACTCAGAACATCTAGTCTAATTTACATATCATATATGCAAAAAATTTAGATCAAGTCTAAATTATATTATATCTAATTTTATATTAGATCATATCTAAAATCAGATCATAACACATCTCATGCATTGCTAAATTTAGATTTCAACTCTACATGCATATATGTTCATGTCATAATGAACCTCCGCTCTGATACCATTTGCAGGGAAGCATGGTGGGTTTTGTGCATGTATTTTTAAAAATTTATAGTGGAACATACATAGATTAAATAATTTAATCTACAATGCATGTATAGATCAAATCTAAAATAATCATACAAGATCTATGATATGAACTAATATGCATGTATCCAAAACTGAAATATAAAATTCAACAAGTATAGGTCATATCTATGTATAACTAGATCATATCTAATTAATATTTAAATCACATCTAAATATTAATTGAGATCAAAACCTTATACTTGAGTGTGGATAGTAGATCACCGCATCTAAAATCTATAGTACTTGATTCTTCATGATGCTTGACAGCCACACACGCATCCGGCCTCTATGGGTATCCATACGAAGCCCTTATGCTGATCGATCTCTTCGATAATGCTAGCTTGTGAAAATATCATGCTTTAATTGATCTAAGAAGAATCATGAAGATGAAGAATAAGGAGATCCTCTCTTTTTCTTCCTAAATCCATACATCAGATCTATACAATAGAGATCAAGAGAAGATCCCTTTCTTCTCAATTTTCCCATGCATAAGAGAGAACCTTTCTCTCTTCCTTTCACACCCTTAAGAAGAACTTTTTTTCTCTAATTTTTCATGATAAAAATTAGATCTAATTTAATTTTTTATACTAAAAATCATATGGATTTCTGAGCCCTAGAAGAATCCAAAAAAGAGATCCAAGAGAAGAAATATTCTTCTCTCTTCTTCTCCCTTTTTCTTCTTGATCTAGAACTCTAGGAAGCCCCAAATGCCCAACCAAATTTTTTGATATTTTTTCTCTAAATTTTTATGTTAAAAATTAGATCTAATTTAATTTTTATCCTAAAAAAAATAAAAAAAATCTGAAAAAAAAACTCCTTCTTCTTCAAGGCTACGCACAAGAAAGAAAACCCTTCTTCTTCCTTCTTCTTCTCTCGTTGGGAAGAACTTTTCTTCTCCAATTTTCTGCTGTAAAACCAATAAGAGAAGCCCTCTTTGATGCCCAAAAATCAGCAATAAAATCTCTCAAAAATCTTTTTAAGAAGAGAGGAGAAGAGGGGCTTTGCATATGGGGTTGTGGGGTGTCCAACTCTTGGATGCCCCTCACCTTCTTTTTCTTGTTTGGGCGACAAGAAAGAGGGATGCCTCTTTCTTTCATGCAAGAGAAGGGAGGGGGCACACATCTTAGTGGGGTATGGGATTTTTCTATTGGGAATAGTATCCCAAAGCCAATCGTCAGTCTGTTGATGGTTGTGCTCATTTTTGTATATGTACATGAATTATAAATTAATAAAAATTATTTTGATATTTTTTATCACAAAATATTTCATCTTCTAATGAACTCCTATATTGTGGTGAAGTCCTTAGGACTATTTAGACTCGACAAAGGAGGATTTATCGTTTAGTCCTTAAATCTGTTTGCGATCAAATGATACGTTGTTACCAAGGACGACAATGTTTATCAAGCATAGGTCGTTGTGTGCCATATAGGTTGGTTATCCTCTTAACCAATGAGTGTGGAGACACTGGTATGGCATACAGGTGAGATGTAAGGGTACATCTGCACTGAACGTGACCGACTCCAGAGCTATTTCTGCTGTCAAAATTTGCTCCGATGGAATATGGGTATAAATATCCCTCCGACCTGAGACCACCACAGTGACTTGCAAGCAACTCACTGCACTTAGGCACTGGACTACCTAAATTTTTAATTCAGTGACGGAAGGCTGCTGGGTGTAGCCAAGTACTTGACTTGTCGGTGCGTGTGTCAAGATGGGATTGACCGCTCCAATTTATGAGCTGTGTACAGTCGTGTTTCAATTTAACAAAATCTTGGCTAGGGTAGTCATTGTGAGGAGTCACAGGACTATTTGAGTTGAGCACGATTCAGATGATCTGATCAGGGTTGACAGTTTAACCCTGAGTCATCCTAAACACAGAGGTCAAAAGGATGAATTATACAGTAACCATATTCACGTAGGTTCTGAGTGTTGCGATTGCGACCATTCGACCTATCCGATCGTCGGGTACCATTGCTAGATGATCACTTCGATTAGTACAGAAATTGATTCCTGTGCTACTGACTTAGGTTCGAACCTGCGGGGTCACACATATTAGAGGTTCTTATCTGATCTGATAGCTGATATAGAATCCTATATGTTTGGGACTCAGTGATAGAGAATCAGGATTCTCTGATCACGAGTTCCACACATTATGGGTACCAGGGTCAAGAGTCCCACTGGTTGGGATTTTTCGATCAGGTTTACATATCGATGAATTCTGATGCCTGATTGCCTATAGGATTTGAACTCAATATTTATGAGAGGTTTAATTCATGATTTGATCACTAATTAACTCAATTTGATTGAGTAATTATTTTTGGATCAAGTCCAATTGAAGTGGATTCAGTTGGGTTTGACCCGATTTGGTTAAGAGTTGACCTAATCGTCGAGATAGTTTGGTCCCTGATTTGATCAGGAGTTGGGCTTAGTCAATTTTTGATTTGATTAGGATTTTATTGAGCTTAATTAGGCCTAATTAAGTTGGGTTTAAATTAGTCTAATTGGACCTATCTTATTTGGTTCAATTAGGTTGGTTTAAATAATTAAACCACCTTGACCCAATCTCCATGCGCCACCTCACTTCCATTGCATCCATTTGGATTCATGAGAAGAAACTTCTCATGAATTTTTTTCTTATGCCAAGCCCTCTCCACGCCCCACTTTAATGTGCCAAATAGATGGATAAGGATGATTGGTTGGCCATTCAAATTCAAAATAAAGTTTGAATTTGAATGGGCAATCAATCTTTGCACCTTATCTCTTTTTTTACGTCCTATTTATTATATGAGAAAAGGTTTCTCATGAAATCATGCCATGCACAATTTAAGCCATGCCTCACGCCTTTAGTGGATAAGACGTTTGATGTTGTTATAAAAGGAGGATAAGAGTGGGGCGTGCAAGAAGAAGTTTTTTGGAGAAAAACTTTGGGTTGTGAGAAGTCTTGTGCATGAGAAGGAAGTCCATATCTTTCCAAGAGAAAAAGAAAGAAAAGTGGGTGCAAGTTTTCGATGAGTTTCCTAAAGTTTTAGCCTGGGGTTCGGAAAGTGAGAAAGTGAGCTACGAGTGTCGTGAGCCCACAAAATCTCAGGGAGATCTTCAACATCCTCTTAAGCACGTATGTTGATGATCCGGAGTATCTGAAGAATCAACAGACATCGATCGAAGGAGTTTGATCAGCATCCACCGTCAAAAGGGCTCTACAACGAGCTAGCACTCGTGAGGAGTCGATCAGATCGATAGCTTCGTGTGGATGATCCGTAGAGGCTAGACATGCTGTGTGACTGCATCATGATGATCAAACTCTTTCGATGGTAATCAGATTGCGGCGATCTATTACCCGCACAAAGGTATTGTGTTCTGAACACATTACAGTAAAGTGTTTACTGTTCGAATTTGAATTTTAAATTTAAATGAATGCATGCTATATATCATATTTAAATCCTAGTATAGGATAAATTTATATTAATTAATTAGATTAATAAATAATTTTTACTGTAAAATAGTGATTTTGAAAAAGTTTTAAAATTACCATTTTACCCTTGCACTGAATTTTCTCACAAATGGTATCAGAGCAGGTTCTTAGATATGATATATATATTTGCATGCGTAGATTAAGTTGTAATCTAAAAGTTTAAATTTAAAATTTAAAATTCAAAATTTAAAATTTAAATTTTGAAAGTTGTTCGAAATTCAAAATTCAAAAAAATTTGAAATTCAAAATTTGAAATTTGAAATTTAAAATTCAAAATTCAAAAATTTAAAATTTAAAATTTAAAATTTGAAATTTGAAATTTGGGTGAAAATTTAAATTTAAAATTCAAAATTTAAAATTCAAAATTTGAAATTCAAAAAAATTTGAAATTTGAAATTTGAAATTTGTTTGAAATTTGAAATTCAAAATTTAAAATTTGAAATTTAAAATTTAAAATTTAAATTTTGAAATTGGTATATTTAGATATACTTGATCCAAGCAGCAAGTGATCGAATTGGGTTGGTTGCCATGGCCGTCCGATCATAGGAGAAAAGAAGGGTTTAAAGGCCCTCTCCTTCCATTCGATGGGGTCTCCTATGGCGGTAGGGGTGCCGCTGCAATTATATCCCATGCAGATGAAGCAGCGAAAAGAATTAATTGTAAAGGTTCAATTGTAAAATTTATAATGAATGTATTAGATTAGATCTAAAGGAATATTCATGATTTATTTTGACTGAGTTATTTTCTGTTATGTAATTAGCAATAGGATTGCTATTTATGAAATGTGCTGATCTATTTGTGAAATGAGTCAACATATTTGGTGAACAGAAAATAAAACCTTTTAAATTTGAAAATTATTTTCGAAATGTCAAATCCTGACCCATCAGCCCAAATACTTAATTAAAAGAATTAAGTGTTGTCTAGTAGGTCTAGAATTATGAATTAAGACCTAAGACAATTGCATAAACTTGTGGGTCAATGGGTTAGATGGATTAGGTCCATAATTGGGTTAGACCTAAGGTTAGCTTAAAGAAATGGACTAAATTAGAGTAATTGGTCAAATCTAATCAAAAGTTAAATTAGATTAGGTCAAGGATACTCTAGACTCAACTCCAATAGTTGTAGTTGAATGGATCCATGTCTTTAACTAGACCAAGATGGACTTAATTTATGGCTATGTGGTGGAACCCTATTTAATAAGTTGATCAAATTAAAACTAATGAACCGATTGGTGTCTAAGGTAAGTTTGGCATTTTGACCAGTGGTTTTTAAGCGGGAGCTACTCGCAGTGATTCGATCTCTGACGAGTTAATGGCTTATCCCCACCACTGATCTCACTTATCTGGCCAACTTGGTGAATTAGGTTTTGATTAGATCACTTGGTGATTAGGGCTCACCCATGTCATTAGGTAAATTAGTTTGACTAATTTAGGTGCTCCTAATGCCAGCTTTAATTAAATCTTTTTTTTTTAATCTAACTTGGTGAAGTCAGTGGGAGGATTGAAATTGGCTAGATATTTTCTTCTCATCTATCCTTTAATAAAATATTCAAAAATTATTAGGTCCCTAAAAATGATTAAGTTATATTGATAACTAAGTCATAGCCTCCCATTAAGTGAGTGATAATGAGTCCAGTAGTTTAATAATGATTGGAGGCCCAAAGGCCTGGTGCTTATTGACTAATGGAATTATCATTCATAATATGATAATTTAGTTTGAGTCTTTCTAATGGTGGTCAGGTTGGCCGGCCAAAGTCGGGCATGATCATTTATTGGTCTGATTAACCAAATCAAATCATGTTAATGGTTGGACCTAATCAGATCTTTTCAGTGGAGGCCAAAGCCTACTGATTAGGTTCTAGGGCAAAATCAATTACTAGAAGTTGTTTAGAGAAACAACTGGTTATGAACCTACCCATAGATGCACATGGGTTGACCAACCAAAGTTGGGCTCGTGTGTAGTCTGTGTGGATTCTAATACCCACTAAGGAATTAAAGTAATTCCTCGAATTGGAGGTTGAGGCTATCAGTTCGTAAAAATACTGAGAGAAACTTTAGACTAAAGTCCAAGTCTTTAGTATTTATAATTTATGTACTAATAGAGGTCTGATTTTTCTTTATGCAGTTATGGCCACTACCCTATCCCTTCAATTATTATTAGATAATGACAAGCTCATGGGACCTAATTTCGATAGCTGGTATCGAAAATTAAAAATCGTCCTTGAGCATGAGCGGATCCTTTATGTAGTAACGGATCCGGCACCTGAGGAGCCAGCCCCGAACGTTAGAGGAACGATCCGAGACACTTATCAGAAGTGGCTCAACGATCGCTCCACCGTTCGGTGCATTATGCTGGCGGCAATGAATGATGAGTTCAGTCGCAGGTTCGAGAATACCCAGCCACAGGAGATGCTTCAAATGTTGAATGACACCTTTGGCATGCCTAACGATGTTGAAAGGCACAAAACTAGTTGTGCTATTTTCAATGCTCGGATGAGGGATGGAGCCTCAGTCACTGATCATGTATGGTACATGATCGAAATGATTGAGCTCCTAACTAAACTGGGCTTTTCCCTACATGAGCAGCTCGATAAGGATGCGATCCTTAATTCATTGCCCAAGCCCTTCCTCCCCTTCTTTACTCATTTTCGGATGACAAAGCCTGCAGTGAACTACCACAGTTTGTTGGGGTTGCTGTAGAACTTTGAGAAAGATCACCAGCTCCATAAAGAGTCGGTGAATATTGTGGGAGGGTCTTCTTCTGGTCGTCGACCCTTTAAGAAAGGGAAGAAGAAGAACAAGAAGAAGAAGAATAAGAAGGTATAGCTGCATGATGGGACATCTGCATAGGGTCAGACCAAGAAGCGCAAGCCCGACCAGAGCCAGGTGGAGTGCTTCTTTTGCAAGAAGCAAGGGCACTGGAAGAGGAACTATCCTCTATACATTGCTTCCCTGGACCCGAACAGGCCGAAGAAGAAGCAAGGTACTTATATGATAACACCTTGCAACTTTTCCATTTGTGATACTACTGCCTGGGTATTGGATACCGAAAGTCCTTATCATATTTGTAATTTGATGCAGGGTCTGCAGGTCAGTAGGAGATTTGATGAAGGCGAGAGATTCCTGAACGTTGGAGATGGAAGCAAAGTTCCAGTTCTAGCATTAAGAATCATGAACCTTGTAATCAATTCTCGAAAAATAATTCTGAGTGAATGTTACTATTGTCCAAGCTTTTTATTAAGTATTATTTCTGTAGGCCTTTTGGCCATGAACGGTTATCAATTTTTAATAAAAGAAAATATTTGCAATATCATTTTGAATGGTGTTACAATGTTTGTTGGACAACTTTATAATAAAATTTATATTCTATCATAACCTGTTAATGTGGTTCAAACCTCCGATAAATGCCCTAGAATAGATAATGTGTCAGAAGTCTACCTTTAGCACTGTAGGCTAGGTTATATCAATAAGAACAGGATAAATAGGTTGGCTTAAGAAGGAATTCTTGAAGTAGGTGATTGTGAATCACTTCCAACCTGTGAGTCCTGTCTTCTTGGTAAAATGACCAAATCACCTTTTACTGAAAAAGGTGAGCAAGCCAGTGAACTCTTGGGTTTGGTACATTCTGATGTATGTGGACCCATGAGCTCAAGTGCAAGAGGTGGATATTTCTACTTCATAACCTTCACAGACGACCTATCGAGGTATGGGTATGTCTATTTAATGAAGCATAAATCAGAGTCATTTGAAATGTTTAAACTATTCCAAAATGAGGTAGAAAAATAAACTGGAATGTGCATTAAAACTCTTCGATCTGATCGAGGAGGTGAATACCTTTTCAATGATTTTCTGACATATCTTGGAGGGAATGAGATTCTTTCTCAGTGGACTCCTCCTGGAACACCACAACATAATGGTGTATCTGAAAGGAGGAATCGGATCTTGTTGAACATGGTTCGATCCATGATGGGGTTTGCTGGTCTGCCGATCTTTCTCTGGGGATATGTGCTCGAATCAGCTTGTTACCTTCTGTTGGTGCAAAAATCCGCTCGCGCCGGAGAAGCTGGAGTCGAGGGAGTCGCAGTCGCCGTCGGGACCTGCAAAAGAAGTCTAAACCGGAGGTGGGGTTGCTCCGGCAAGACCCTCCGACGCTCAAGTCAGTTCTCTGCCTCAACAAAAATGAAGTGCTCGAACAAAAATTTTAGCAGAGTTTTGGGATAGAAAAATAGAGCTTATAGAATAACGTATCTGGGGTCGCCTTTTATAGGCGAAAAGGGGGCAGTAGACTGATAGTGACATCTGTAACCGTCTGGCAGTGGACTGCCCGGAGTCAGGCGGAGTTTGTTGCAAAGAGTAGTGGAGTGGGATCCTGGCCACCGTCGAAACGTGACACGTGGAGTCTGTTGCGGGTAGTGGAACGGTGCCTGTTGTCGCGACTTGCCAGGAGGTGGGAGGAATCGCGTGGTATCCGTCGCAGGGAGTGGAGCGTGGTCATTATAGCGATCTGCCAGGGAGTGATGGAGCCATGTGAAATCTGTCGCAGGAGGTGGAGCAGTATCGTGGTCGTTGCTGCGGCCCACCATCGGGCCCAGGCCTGTTGGTCGAAGTTCGGCTGGAGTGTTTGGCGGAGAGAGGTGGCTGGCCACCTGTCTGAGAGGAGCTCGGAGTCTGGCTCCCGTAGGAGTCCGAATGAAATCTTCTTTCAATCGGAGTTGGGAATGAAGCCCGGCTTTTGTGGGAATATGGGCAGAGTCCACCTGTAATTGGCATCGGGGGCGAAGTCCGGCTTCCGCGGGAGTCCGGATGAAGTCTTCCTGTGGCCGGAGTCGGAGACGAGGTCCGGCTCCCGTAGGAGTCCGGGCGAAGTCTTCCTGCAATTAAAGTCAGGGGCGAAGTCCGGCTCCCTTAGGAGTCCGGACGAAGCTTACCAGCAGTCGAGGATGAGGATGAAGCCCGACTCTCGTGGGAGTTCGGGCGAAGCCTTCCAACCGTTGAGGTTGGGGACGAAGTCCGGCTCCTGTAGGAGTCTGGGCGAAGCCTTCCAGCCATTGAGGTTGGGGATGAAGTCCGGCTCCCGTAGGAGTCCGGACGGAGTCTATCTGCAATCAAAGTCAGGGATGAAGTCTGGCTCCCTTAGGAGTCCGGACGAAATTTACCAGTAGTCAAGGTCGGGGATGAAGTCCGGCTCCCGTAGGAGTCCGGACGGAGTTTCCCCGTGACCGGAGTCGGAGGCAAGATCCGGCTCCCGTAGGAGTCCGGTTGAAGTCTTTCTGTAGCTGGAGTTGGGGACGAGATCCGGCTCCCGTAGGAGTTCTGTCAAAGTCTACCTGCAATCAAAGTCAGGGATGAAGTCCGACTCCCTTAGGAGTCCGGACAAAATTTACCAGTAGTCAAAGTCGGGGACGAAGTCCGGCTCTCGTAAGAGTCCGGACGGAGTTTCCCCGTGGCCGGAGTCGGAGGCGAGATCCGGCTCCCGTAGGAGTCCGGTTGAAGTCTTCTTGTAGCTGGAGTTGGGGACGAGATCCGGCTCCCGTAGAAGTTCGGTCGAAGTCTACCTGCAATTAAAGTCAGGGGTGAAGTCTGGCTCCCTTAGGAGTCCGGATGAAGCTTACCAGCAGTCGAGGTTGAGGACGAAGTCCGGCTCCCGTAGGAGTCCGGGTGAAGCCTTCCAGCCGTTGAGGTTAGGGATGGAGTCCGACTCCCGTAGGAGTCCGGACTAAGTCTGCTTGTAGCTGGAGTTGGAGACGAGATTCGGCTCCCGTAGGAGTCCGGTAGTTGTAGAAATCTGCCGTTAGTGAAGTTCGACTGTTGGTGAGGTCTGAGGCAGTTCGGAGAGGTACCATCTGCAGTCGAAAGCCGGATGAGTCTTGTGAGGATCAATCCTGCTGTAAACTTCGACTGAGGGTATTTTATACCCAACACCAGTCCCCCTACTTTCGCGTTCCAATTTTGAATGAAGGAAGTACAGAGAAATTTTCGCAGCCGATGTTAACCCCTTGAATCCTGTGCGCGACCGCCCCCAGATATTTTGGCATTAAATACGCGCGTGCTGGAGTTTTTTTGAATCGGGGCGGTTCGAAGGAACCCTTCGGAATCTCCACTGGCACGCTGGCCTAGATACGGCGTAATAATGGCTCCGTTAGCTGTCAGCCGCTTTTAGCCGTCTGTCGAGGTGAGTGGGACACGTGTCGAGCGTGGGTCGACCTGGGGGGATTCGCGATCATTATGGCACCGGATCCTAGGGTCTATTTAAACCCGCCTTTCCGCCTGAAAGTTCTATCGGTATCCACCTTTTCTTCGAGAGCCCTGACCTCCCTTGGCATCTTCCTTGGCCTTAGGCATCTTTCGAGTCATCCCTGTCCTCGCCCTTTTGCATCCTCCAGAGCGATCTAGGTTAGTCCCAGAACCTTCGTTTTTCTTCTTGCCACCTAGGGGGCCTTTTCTCCTGTCGTATTCCTCCGATTTGGTCTCCCGCAACCTCTCATCCTTTGTCCCATCCGATTTCTCTGGGATCTTTAGGGCTTTCGTCTGAAGTCGTTCGAAATATCTTCCAGCATCTCTGCCTCTAGCGGTTCAGGGAGTTCTTCCACCTCAGCCCCCCAGGACCCCCATTCTGTAGACGAACCCACATCTGGGACTGGGCTTCGCCCAGTTTTTACGCCGAGCACCATTTTCTGCTCCCTGACTCCGGATGAACTCCTGTTGATAAGGGTTCAGTACGGAGTTCCTCCGGAGTACGACCTGGAGCTTCCTGGCCCCTCCGACCGGGCTAGCACTCCCCCACCCGATCATTTTTGCCTGTATCAGGAGGCGTTCCGTGCCGGACTCTGGCTTCCTCTTCCGTCCTTTGTTGTTGCCCTTTTTCGCTTCTTAGATATCTCTTTGGCTTCAGTGGCTCCGAATTCCTTTAGGTTTTTGATAGGGTTTTTTTTCCTTTGCCATGTAGTTGAAGTTCAGCCATCCCTTTCTTTGTTTAGGCATTTTTACACTTTCAAGCGTCACCCTTCGGTGAAGGACTGGTGGTATTTCTTCCCCCAGTTTGGCAAAAAGGGGTTACTGAAAGGTGCTCCCTCTTCAATCCACAACTGGAAGGGGAAATACCTCTTCGTCCACTGCCCGACCCTGAGGCTGGGCCTGCCCCCTTGGGGCTCTCTGAGGGACTCTGTCCGTCGGGCTCCCAGCCTGGGAGAGGACGACCTTCAGGCTGCCCGGAAGCTTCTTGACTATTCCGCTCCTTTCCTTCCCAACCTTCTGAGGGAGCAATTTTTGTTCAACATTGGCTTGAGCCCCCAAGATCCTGCGAGTATTCCATCTTTTCTCATCTCTTCATTTCCTCCGTCCTCCTTCTTTCTCTTTTCTTTTCTTCTTCTTCTTCTTCTCTCCTTTTTTTTTTGCGTGCCACTTCTTCCTTTTTTACCCTATCACTGATTTTCAATTTTTTTTTTTTTTTAGGAATGGACGTCGAAGCAGCACGGATGCTCGCCAGGGGCCTCAAGGCCCATAAAAGAAAAGGTGCCGTGGCCTCCGGATCAGCAAAGAAGGCCAGAGTGGAGGAGACGAACTCGACTGTGCCTGCCCAGGCGGCTCCCGCGATCGACATTCCTTCGGACACCGAACCACCGGCCCCCCGGGCCTCTTCAAGGAGCCCGCCGACTGGGGCTCCCATTTCGGGGGTCCGTTCCATGGAGGCATCCGGAGTCGAGAGGGGGATGAGAAGGAAGTCGGTGGCCCACAGGGGGAGTAGCCGCCGAGCCGCCGTTGAAGAGTCCCTCTGTTCCGAAGAAGGACTGGAGAACCCCTTCAATGATAGGGACTTGATCAAGCGGCTGATCAACGGCTGCATTCTGCCTGAAGTCGTCGAGAGGATCGACCGCACTGATCCTGAGCAGCGGGTTTGGGATTCCTTAGGGTCCTTTCTTGAGGTAAACAAATCTTCATTTAATTGACTTTTCGATCCCTGCTCTGATCCCCTAGCCGCCCTTGCAGATTGGGCACTAGCTCCTTGCCAACATCGAGGTGACGAACCAGGCGAGGAGGAATGCCATCCAAGCGGAGGAGCATCGTCGGACCAAAATCGCCCGTCTCGAAGAGAAGGCAGCCGAGGTAATCGCCCTCCAAGAGGCCCTGGAAAGAGAGAAATAGGCCCGGGAGGAAGAGAAGCAAACCTCGAAGGAGACGGTGAGAAAGGCGGAGGCCGAGGTCGTCAATTTGGCTGAGCAGATTTCAGTCCTGGTCTCGGAGGCCAGGGTTCTTGCGGTAGAGGAGTTCAAGGCCTCCGTGGAGATGAGGGACCTGAATGTCCTATTCGGCCAGGAAGCATTCATCAAGGGGTTCGAGCTCTGCCAGGAGAAGGTGGCCAGGAAATTTTCGAAGCTTGACCTCAGCTTCCTGGGTGAGGAGTCTGAAGATGAGGTCGGTCCCTCTCCTGCTGCCGTAGCCCCCCTTCCAAGGACACCGAGCTCCCCCACCCCTACTACAGAGGTCTAAGACCTCCGACCTTGTATTTTTCTTTTACTGCAATTTTTTCTTTTTGTCTTTAAGAAACATTCAATCAATAAAATTGAATTTCTTATAGTGGATGGCTTCTTCTTTCTTCCTTTCCCCTTTCTACTTTTCTTTCTGTGATGAGACGCGCCTTGATGATTTTATCTCCCGATGGCAGTGCCCTGCCGAAGCACTTCCCCTGCCCTTGGGGATCCCGCTGAAGTCCACGATCCGACGACTGAGGAAGGAAGTTCTTCACTTGACAAAAGGGGCGAAGAAGATGGAAGGTGAGCTTCGCAGGTTGAGAGAGGGTCACTCTGAAGCCACCACGGAGGCCACCCACTTTCAAAATCTCCACGTGAAGGGGATCATGGAGTACAGTCGGAGGAAGGCGGACTTCGTGAAGGAGCTTGAGGAATACAAGAAGAGTGCCAGCGATCGAATTTGGGCTCAAGCTGCCAAGATCAGTGCTCTCAGGGTGGAATTGTCGGCTGCGAAGGAGAGGATCGGCCAGCTGGAGGAAAGTTCATCCCGACTCTTGGCTCGGGCCGACGGCGACCAGGAGTGGTCGAAGAAGGTCTCCGACCTTCAACAGCAGCTTCAAGATGCCGAGGTGAGCTATGACGTGCATCGGGCCGGCTGGCGCAGGCAGGTGGATGAATACAAAGGGAGACTCAGGGTGGCGACCGACGAAGTCGCCCGTCTTCAAAGGCAGTTGGCTGACAGGGCTCAGCTCGCTTCCTCTCGGGACTCCAATGAACTCCAATCCCTAAGAAGAACTGCAGAAGGGCTTTCTGTCACCCTTAGGGAGGGGAAGGCCGAGCTGCAGCAGTTGAAGATCCAGCTGGTGTGTGAGCAGCAGGCCGTCAAGGATGCTGAGGCAGAATCTGAGGTCCTGAGGAAGAGGCATCGAGAGCCAGAGAATGAAAGCCAGCAACTCCGTCGGGCGCTCCAGGATGCGCTGCTGAAAAAGGGAGAGCTTGTCCACGTATTGTGTTGAATCATCGCCCGTCGAACTTCTTTCATCTTTTGACTTGTCCGACTTTGACGTCGCTTGGCGGTGTCCAGCTGTCGCTACGCTGACTTGCTTTTTTTGTCGTCCATGGCCGTAGGCTCGAGCTTGATGGTCCGAACTCCGCATTACCTCGAAGGTGTCGCTGCTTTTTTGACCTGTGTCGAGAGCCTTCTTAGAGGCCGGGGATGTTTGGTAGGAACTTTCCGTCTTTGTTGAGGCTAGGCTCCTTAGATCTTTGGTGTGGTTTATTTTTTATCTGTTGCCGGCGTTATTCGTTGCTTTCCTTTTTAGTTTTCCTCCTCTCTTCAAGTGAGGATCCTCCCCTTGCTTTTTGAGGGGTCACGTAGAAGTGTTGAGGTGCCATTGAGGGAACTTTTCTCTTTACCCAATTTTGTTGGGCGGTCGAGTTTTTGTCATCATCGGGATGAGGTTCTCCTTCTATTCTTGACATAGTCGATCTCAGCTTTGGTTAGGACGAGGTTCTCATCCTGTCCCCAACGGGGCCGTGGAGGCACATAAAGGTCGTTGCAAGGGCCTCTCCCCCACCCGGTCTAAAAGAATCGGGCCTTCGACTTTGCTCATGTTAGGATGAGGTTCTCCTCCTATCCCTAACAAGGCTGTGGGGGTGCATGTGGGTGCTGTTCGCCCTCTCCCCCATCTGGTCTAAGAGGAATCGGGCCTTCGACTTTGCTCATGTTAGGGCGAGGTTCTTCTCCTGTCCCTAACAAGGCTGTGGGGGCGCATGTGGGCGCTGTTCGGCCTCTCTCCCCATCCGATCTAAAAGAACCGGGCCTTTGACTTTGCTCATGTCAGGACGAGGTTCTCCTCCTGTCCCTAGCATGGCTGTGGGGGCACATTAGGGTGTTATAGGGCCTCTCCCCCCATCAGATCTAAAAGAACCGGGCCTTTGACTTTGCTCATGTTAGGGCGAGGTTCTCCTCCTGTCTCTAACATGGTTCAGGGGGCGTTCGAGAGCCGTTAAACGGGCCTTCCCCTGATCCGATCTTACAATAATCGGACTTTCATTTGGCTCATGTTAGGATGAGGTTCCCCTCCTGTTCCTAACATGACCTTATGTTAATTGTTCGAAGGGGTCATCCCCAATCATGACAGATCCATGCCAAAAGGGAAAGACATGCAAAGTTCGAAAGAAATTTAGATTCAGAGCAAAGTCGTGAGCAGTACATTTATAGGTTCCTCGAGTTCCGCGGTCATGGAAGGTCTGCCCCTCCTTGAGGCCCTTCGGTGATGGAGTCGATGGTTCCGATTGGAGGCCGATCTCTGGGCTGCTCCTCCCTCCTTGGTGGTTCGGGTTGCGGTAGGGCCCTTGGCCGATCTTTTCTACCCTCAGACCGACGTCGAATGAACCTATCGAGTCGACCTCGCCGGATGAGATCCTCGATCTCATCTCGAAGTTGGATGCATTCCTCCGTGTCGTGGCTGTGGTCGCGATGGTAGAGATGGAACTTGTTGGGATTGCACTTTCTGGGGTGTGTGCGCATCCTCTCAGGCCTGGAGAGCTGCTCCCTGACCTCCATCAGTACCTAGGTCTTCGAGGCATTGAGGGGGGCGTAGTTGCAGAATCTTCTCGATGGAGAACTCCACCGAACCCCGCGATCTGAACTTCTCTACCTACGTACCCGGGGCAGAGTTTGGACACGCTTGTGCCCAGGAGGGGATCGAGAACGTGGCCGAGCTTCTCTCGGCCCTTTTTCGACTGCGGGCTTACCCGAGTCTCCCGCCTGCCGTTCTCTCGCAGTCTCCTCATCCTTCATTTTGAAGGCTTCTTTTGCTCGGGCGTACCCTTCAGCCCGAGCCAACAGATCAGCAAAATTTCTGGGGTACTTCTTCTCCAGCGAGAACAAAAGGTCGTTCTTCTAAAGGCCGCCATTCAGAGCGGCCATTGCTACTGACTGATCCAAGTTTCGGACCTCCAGCACAGCGACATTGAAGCGGTTGATGTAGGCTCGAATGGACTCCCCCTCCCTCTGCTTGATATTGATGAGGGACTCCGAACCCTTCCGGAGGCGCCGGCTACTGACAAAATGGGCCACAAATTGGTGGCTCATTTGATCGAAGGAAAAGATGGTACCCGACTTCAGCATCGAGTACCAGTTTCTCGCCGCTCCCTTCAAGGTGGATGGGAAGGCTCGGCATAGAATGGCATCGGGTGTGCCATGAAGCAGCATCATTGTCCGGAAGGCCTCCAGATGATCAACCGGATCTGAAGTCCCGTCGTAGCTTTTGAACTGGGGGAGTTTGAAGTTCGGCGGGATGGGTTCCTGCATGATCATTTGAGAAAAGGGAGGGTCAGTGCAAATATCGTCACCATAAGCGGGGGGTGCGTGGCGGAGTTCTTCGATCCGTCGGTTCATCTCCTGGAGCCTCCGGTCTAGGAAATCCTCTCAACTACGGGTCTCGAGGGTCCTCTGGCAGAATGGGGGTAGAGGTCTTCCAGGGGTGGAGTCGTGGTCGGACTGGGGGCTTTCCACCCTTGGATTTGTCTTTTCGGGAAAGACTGGGTGGCTGGCCCAGGTGGCGCATCCCGCCGTCGGGTTTTGGAGTTCCGACGATGCTCTTTCCGGCCGCACCGATGCCTGCGGCTGCTGCTGCTGTTGTATGGGCTGCACAGCTTCAGTTAGGCCTCTGACCTGCTGCACCAGGAGGTCAAATTGCTCCGTGCCAACCGCCATCATCGGAGGAGGAGGCAGAGGCTGGGAGACTGGAGGTGAGGTCGGAGCCTGTGATCTGGCCGCGGAGGCCGTAGATCGCTGTGTGGATGCCCTGCGGGGAGGCATCGGGCGAAGATCAGGTGGGAGAAGGAGGAGTGGATGTCGGAGAAGATGACTAGAGGTGGTCCCATTGAGCGCTCCTTTAAGAACAAGGGTACTGCGAAGGTTCGCCGCCCTCCTTCTAGCGCCAATCCTGTTGGTGCAAAAATCCGCTCACGCCGGAGAAGCTGGAGTCGAGGGAGTCGCGGTTGCCGTCGGGACCTGCAAAAGAAGTCTAAACCGGAGGTGGGGTTGCTCCGACAAGACCCTCCGATGCTCAAGTCAGTTCTCTGCCTCAACAAGAATGGAGTGCTCGAACGAAAATTTTAGCAGAGTTTTGGGATAGAAAAATAGAGCTTATAGAATAACGTATCTCGGGTCCCCTTTTATAGGCGAAAAGGGGGCAGTAGACTGATAGTGACATCTGTAACCATCTGGCAGTGGACTGCCCAGAGTCAGGCAGAGTTTGTTGCAAAGAGTAGTGGAGTGGGATCGTGACCACTGCCAAAACGTGACACATGGAGTCTGTTGCGGGTAGTGGAATGGCGCCCATTGTCGCGACTTGCCAGGAGGTGGGAGGATTCGCACGGTATCTGTCGCAGGGAGTGGAGCAGAATCGTGGTCATTATAACGATCTGCCAGGGAGTGATGGAGCCGCGCAGAATCTGTCGCAGGAGGTGGAGCAGTATCGTGGCCGTTGCTACGGCCCACCATCGGGCCCAGGCCTGTCGGCCGAAGTTCGGCTGGAGTGTCTGGCGGAGAGAGGTGGCTGGCCACCTGTCTGAGAGGAACTCGGAGTCCGGCTCCCGTAGGAGTCCGGATGAAGTCTTCTTTCAATCAGAGTTGGGGACGAAGCCTGGCTCCCGTGGGAATGTGGGTGGAGTCCACTTGCAATTGGCGTCGGGGGCGAAGTCCAGCTTCCGCGGGAGTCCAGATGAAGTCTTCCTGTGGCTGGAGTCTGAGACGAGGTCCGGCTCCCGTAGGAGTCCGAGCGAAGTCTGGCTCCCTTAGGAGTCCGGACGAAGCATACCAGCAGTCGAGGATGAGGACGAAGCCCGGCTCCCATGGGAGTCTGAGTGAAGCCTTCCAGCCGTTGAGGTTGGGGACGAAGTCTGGCTCTCGTAGGAGTCCGGGCGAAGCCTTTCAGCCGTTGAGGTTAGGGACGAAGTCTGGCTCCTGTAGGAGTCCGGACGGAGTCTATCTGCAATCAAAGTCAGGGATGAAGTCCGGCTCCCTTAGGAGTCCGGATGAAATTTACCAGTAGTCAAAGTCGGGGATGAAGTCTGGCTCCCGTAGGAGTTCAAACGGAGTTTCCTCGTGGCTGGAGTCAGAGGCGAGATCCGGCTCCCGTAGGAGTCTGGTTGAAGTCTTCCTATAGCTGGAGTTGGGGATGAGATCCGGCTCCCGTAGGAGTTCGGTCGAAGTCTACCTGCAATCAAAGTCAGGGATGAAGTCCGGCTCCCTTAGGAGTTCAGACGAAATTTACCAGTAGTCAAAGTCGGAGATGAAGTCTGGCTCCTGTAGGAGTCCGGACGGAGTTTCCCCGTGGCCGGAGTCGGAGGTGAGATCCGGCTCCCGTAGGAGTTTGGTTGAAGTCTTCCTGTAGCTGGAGTTGGGGATGAGATCCGGCTCCCATAGGAGTTCGGTCGAAGTCTACCTACAATTAAAGTCAGGGGCGAAGTCCGGCTCCCTTAGGAGTCTGGATGAAGCTTACCAGTAGTCGAGGTTGAGGATGAAGTCCGGCTCCCGTAGGAGTCCGGGCGAAGCCTTCCAGCCGTTGAGGTTAGGGACGGAGTCCGGACTAAGTCTGCTTGTAGCTGGAGTTGGAGACGAGATTCGGCTCCCGTAGGAGTCCGATAGTTATAGAAATCTGCCGTTAGTGAAGTTCGGCTGTTGGTGAGGTCCGAGGTAGTTCGAAGAGGTACCATCTGCAGTCGTAAGCCGGATGAGTCTTGTGAGGATCAATCCTGCTGTGAACTTCGGCTGAGGGTATTTTATACCCAACACCTTCTAAATAGGGTTCCGAGTAAGTCTGTAACCAAAATGCCATATGAGATATGGATAGGACGTAAGCCAGTACTCTCGCATCTTAGGGTTTGGGGGTGTCCGGCTTATGTTAAACGTTTAATTACGGACAAGCTTGGACCTAGGTCTGACAAGTATAATTTTATAGGGTACCCAAAAGGGACCAAAGGGTATTACTTCTACTTAGCTGATGAGCAAAATGTATTTGTCAGCCTTAAGGCAATCTTTTTGGAAAAGGAGTTCCTTGGTGAAGGGATTGTTGCCTCTAAGGTCGAACTTGACAAAGTTCGGCAGGTAGAAAAACTGACACAAGTTGCTGAACCTGAACCAAATTTGGTTAGATCAGATCCAGAGCCCATTGTTCAAGCACCCTTAAGGTGATCTGGTAGAGTACCACGTCAACCGGACAGATACTATGGTTTCTTGGTTCGGGATGGCGATCCTATTGAACTTGATGAAAATGATGAGGATCCGATCACCTACATAGATGCAATGCAGAAACCCGACTCTGAGAAATGGTTGGAGGCCATGAAATCCGAAATGGAGTCCATGAAGGTCAACGATGTGTGGACATTGGTTGACCAACCCGAAGGAGTAAAATCCATAGGATGTAAGTGGGTCTTCAAGAGGAAGAGAGACGTAGACGGAAAGGTGGAAACCTATAAAGCCCGTCTGGTTGTCAAGGGATATCGTAAACGTTATGGTATAGACTATGACGAGACATTTTCTCCTGTGGCAATGCTCAAATCCATTCAGATTATGTTTGCAATAGCTGCCCATCTAGACTATGAAATCTGACAGATGCATATGAAGACAGCTTTCCTAAATGGAGAGCTAGATGAAGAGGTGTATATGATACAACCTGAAGGATTCACATCCATAGATGAGTCTAAGGTGTGCAGGCTACAGAGATCCATTTATAGACTTAAGCAGGCATCATGAAGTTGGAACATACGTTTTGATAAGACAATCAAGACGTATGGCTTCGTTAAGAACGGAGAAGAGCCATGCATTTATAAATGGGCTAATGGTCCAGTAGTAGTAATTCTTGTATTGTATGTGGATAACATTCTCTTAATCGGGAATGATGTCCCTGCATTACAGGGGATAAAGATTTGGCTGTCGTCATAGTTCTCCATGAAGGATCTGGGAGAAGCTTCCTACATCCTAGGGATGAGGATCTATAGGGATAGATCTAAAAGGTTGCTTGGTTTATCTCAGTCCACGTATATTGATACTATGCTGAAGAGGTTCAGCATGGAGAATTTCAAGAAAAGCTATCTTCCGATAGGCCATGGAATTTCTCTCTCGAAGAGGGATTGTCCGACAACACCTCAAGAGAGAGAGCGTATGGGTAGGATTCCATATGCTTCGACAGTGAGATCTATCATGTACGTCATGACATGTACACGATCAGATGTGGCATACTCACTAGGGGTAGTGAGTAGATACCAATCTGATCCAGGAGAGAATCACTGGAAGGTTGTTAAAACCATCCTGAAGTATTTAAGAAATACTAAGGACCAGTGGCTTGTTTATGGTGAATCGGACTTGAGACTTATAGAGTTTACAGACTCTAATTTTCAGTCTGATCATGATGACAGCAAAAGTGTGTTGGGATTTATTTTTACCCTTTATGGTGGGGCTATTTGCTGAAAGAGTTCCAAGCAACACACTGTGGCTAATTCAGTTTGCGAGGCGGAGTATGTCGCTGCATCAGATACTGCTAAAGAAGTGGTGTGGCTGAGGAAGTTCATCATCGAGCTCGGAGTAGCACCCTCCCTTATTGGTCCAATTCTGCTCTACTGTGACAGCTCTGAAGCCATTGCTCAGGCAAAAAAATTGAAGGCACACCAGCGGACGAAGCATATTCTGCGCCGCTACCATCTCATCCAAAAAATTATGGATCGAGGTGACGTCGACCTTTAGAAGATCGATGGAAAGGAGAACCTGGCCGACCCATTCACTAAAGCCATTACGGTGAAGGAGTTCGACGACTACAAGTCGAAGATGGGTATTAGATACTGCATCGATTGGCTTTAGTCCAAGTGAAAGATTGTTGGGAATAGTATCCCAAAGCCAATCGTCAGCCTGTTGATGGTTGTACTCATTTTTGTATATGTACATAAATTATAAATTAATAAAAATTATTTTGGTATTTTTCATCATAAAATATTTCATCTTCTAATGAACTCCTATGTTGTGGTGAAGTCCTTAGGACTATTTAGACTTGACAAAGGAGGATTTATCTTTTAGTCCTTAAATCTATTCATGACCAAATGATACGTTGTTACCAAGGACGACAATGTTTATCAAGCATAGGTCGTTGTGTGTCATATAGGTTGGTTGTCCTCTTAACCAATGAGTATGGAGACACTGGTATGGCATACAGGTGAGATGTAAGGATACATCTGCACTGAACATGACCGACTCCGAAGCTATTTCTACTGTCAAGATTTGCTTCGATGGAATATGGGTATAAATATCCCTCTGACCTGAGACTGCCATGGTGACTTGCAAGCAACTCACTGCACTTAGGCACTAGACTACCTAAATTTTTAATTAAGTGACGGAAGGCTGCTGGGTGTAGTCAAGTACTTGACTTGTCGGTGCGTGTGTCAAGATGGGATTGACCGCTCCAGTTTAGGAGCTATGTACAGTCATATTTCAATTTAGCAAAACCTTGGCCAGGGTAGTCATTGTGAGGAGTCACAGGACTGTTTGAGTTGAGCATGATTCGGATGATCTGATCAGGGTTGACAGTTTAACCCTGAGTCATCCTAAATATAGAGGTCAAAAGGATGAATTATACAGTAACCATATTCATGTAGGTTCTGAGTGTTGCGATTGCGACCATTCGACCTATCTGGTCATCAGGTACCATTGCTAGATGGTCACTTCGATTAGTACAGAAATTGGTTCCTGTGCTACCAGCTTAGGTTCAAACCTGTGGGGTCACACACATTAGAGGTTCTTATCTGATCTGATGGCTGATGTAGAATCTTACATGTTTGGGACTCAGTGATCGAGAATCAGGATTCTCTGATCACGAGTTCCACACATTATGGGTACCGGGGTCAAGAGTCCCACTGGTTGGAATTTTTCGATCAGGTTTACATATCAATGAATTCTGATGCCTGATTGCCCATAGGATTTGAACTCAGTATTTATGAGAGGTTTAATTAATAATTTAATCATTAATTAACTCAATTTGATTGAGTAATTATTTTTGGATCAAGTCCAATTGAATTGGATTCAGTTGGGTTTGACCCGATTAGGTTAAGAGTTGACCTAATCGTCGAGATGGTTTGGTCCCTGATTTGATCAGGGGTTGGGCTTAGTCAATTCTTGATTTGATTAGGATTTTATTGAACCTAATTAAGCCTAATTAAGTTGGGTTTAAATTAGTCTAATTGGACCTAATTTATTTGGTTCAATTAGGTTGGTTTAAATAATTAAACCACCTTGACCCAATCTCCATGCGCCACCTCACTTCCATTGCACCCATTTGGATTCATGAGAAGGAACTTCTCATGAATTTTTTCCTCACACCAAGCCCTCTCCATGCCCCACTTTAATGTGCCAAATGGATGGATAAAGATGATTGGTTGGCCATTCAAATTCAAAATAAAGTTTGAATTTGATTGGGCAATCAATCTTTGCACCTTATCCTTTTTTTACGCCCTATTTATTACATGAGAAAAGGTTTCTCATGAAATCACTCCATGCATAATTTAAGCCACACCTCATACCTTTAGTGGATAAGGGATGAGTTGGTGTCTATTTGAATTCAAAATTTGATTTGAATTCAAATGTGCAATTACTCATCTTTATCTTTTCTTTTGGATAAGACGTTTGACGTTGTTATAAAAGGAGGATAAGAGTGGGACGTGCAAGAAGAAGTTTTTTGGAGAAAAATTTTGGGACATGAGAAGTCTTGTGCGTGAGAAGAAAGTCCATATCCTTCCAAGAGAAAAAGAAAGAAAAGAAAGAAAAGTGGGTGCAAGGTTTCCGATGAGTTCCCTAGAGTTTTAGCCTGGGGTTCGAGAAGTGAGAAAGTGAGCTACGAGTGTCGTGAGCCCACAAAATCTTAGAGAGATCTTTAACATCTTCTCAAGCATATTTGTTGATGATCCAGAGCATCCAAAGAATCAACAGATATCGATCGAAGGAGTTCGATCAGCATCCACCATCAAAAGGGCTCTACAACGAGCTAGCACTCGTGAGGAGTCGATCAGACCAGGAGCTTCGTGTGGATAATCTACAGAGGCCAGACAGCTATGTGGCTACATCACGATGATCAGACTCTCCCGACAGTAATCAGATTGCGGCGATCTACTACCCGCACAAAGGTATTGTGTTCTGAACACATTACAGTAAAGTGTTTACTGTTCGAATTTGAATTTCAAATTTAAATGAATGCATACTATATATCATATTTAGATCCTAGTGTAGGATAAATTTATGTTAATTAATTAGATTAATTAATAATTTTTATTGTAAAATAGTGATTTTAAAAAAATTTTAAAATTACCATTTTACCCCTGCGCTGAATTTTCCCACATTCTCATGTTAAGAGAGAGTAGGGCATGGAGGGTTTATATCATATGGGGTTTAGGTTTTAAGTTGGTTAAGTCCTATTCCAAATAGGGCTCAAGATCTTGTTCCAACTCTAACTAATCCTTGGACCCATCCTCACCAATTTAGGAATTAGTTATAACAAACAAACTAATTAGATCCTAGCTCAATTATGAAACCAAGTAGGCTCCAATCCAATTAGAGAATTAGTTAGATTAAAACCCCATTGATCCAAGGATAGATTCTTAATGGATATCAGAGAAGTTTTTGATAATAGGGCTTGATCCAATCAAGCCTATTATCTAATTGGATTTGATCCAATCCAAATCAATATAAAACTAATTGAATCATATTCAATTTAGAATTTAATTTGCATCCTTGAGATTAATTGAAACAAGCCCTGTTATTTAATAAAGATGCATTCAATCAATCCAAAGTCAATCTAATTGAATCCAATTCAATTAGATCTAATTCAATCCCTATTGCTCAATCAAATTGAGCTAATTAACAATCAAATTGTTAATTAATTGTTTCTCTAATTTACCAACCATTAGTAAATAATTTATTACAACCTTTGTATAGGATTAATCATCACTCTCATTGATAATTAAATTCTTCAATGATTCATAATCATCGATCAGCCATTTGATCAGATAGGTACTTCTATGTGTGTGACCCCATAGGTTCAAACTTAAGCTGGTAGCACAAGAATAATTTTTATACTAATTGATATAACCATCTAGTAATGGAATCCGATGTCTGGATAGATCGAATGTATGCCCAGCAATACTCTAGAATCCATATGGATATAGTTACCATATAATTCATCCCTTTGACACTTGATGCTCAAGAATGACTAAGGGTTAAACTATCAACCCAGGAAGAGTGGTCCATATTGTGTCTCAACCTTAAAAATCTTGTGACTCCTCACTAGGACTACTTTGGCCAAAGTTTTGCTGAATTGAAATACAGTGATGCATTATCTTTAATTTTACTTGGAATGGTTAATCCTATCTTGACTCGTACTCAGACTTGACAAATACTTGACTGTACCCAGAAACCTTCCATCCATGAATTAGAAATTCGGATAGTCTGGCATCAAAGCATAATGAGTTACTTGCAAGTCACCGAGGCAGCCTCAGGTCTGAGAAACACTTATACCCATATCCCATCAGAGCAATCCTTGACAGTAGAGTGCTCTAGAAGTCATCACGCTCAGTAAAATATGCTCCTACAAATCACCCATATGCCATACCCATGTCACCACACACCTTGGTTAAGAGGACAATCAACCAATATGGTATACAATGACCTACACTCAATACAATTATCATCCTTGTAATAATTATATCATTTGATCACAAGCAAGATTTAAGAATCACATGATAAATCCTCTTTTATCATTTTGATACTAGTTCTAAGGACTTCATCATAATATATGAGTTCTATTTTGAAAGATGTATTCCCTACGATGTATCTACTATATAACATTTATCATTTTATAATTTATATACTTGTATGGAGCACAATCATCTACAACCTAAATGATTGACTTTAGGACATATTTTTCAACAACATCATCTTGGAAAGACTAATACCATGCCTAAGAGATAAGAGACCTCTCTTGGAGCTTTCCATGCTGAATTTCTTCAGCACCTTCTCTATGTACAGTTTTGGTGACAGGCCAAGCATCCATTTGGGTCTATCCCTTTTGAGAATATAGGATGCTTTTCCTAGATCTTTTATGGAGAATTTTTTAGACAACCATCTTTTGATCGTGGTCAGCATGGGCATAGCATTCCCAATGAGGAGAATATCATCCACGTACAATACGAGGATTGTTATCGCACTCCTATTGACCCTCTTGTACACACAAGGTTCTTTTTTATTTTTGATAAAATCGAATGATTTGATTGCCTCATCAAAATGATGGTTCCAACTTCGAGAAGCTTGTTTTAATCTATATATGGATCTTTACAGCTTACAGACTCTGTGATCACCATCACTGGACATGAAATCCATAGGCTGCTTCATATAGATATCTTCCTCAAGATATCCATTCAGAAAAATAATTTTCACATCCATTTGCTAGATTTTATAATCATAGTTAGCTACAATAGCAAGCAGAGTGCGAATGAATTTCAGCATGACTACGGACGAGAAGATTTCTTGATAGTCAATGCCCTCGCACTGACTATAACCTTTAGCTACAAGCCTAGCTTTATAGGTCTCTACCTTACCATCAGTACCTATCTTTCTTTTGTAGATCTATTTACACACAATGGGTATAATACCCTCAAGTAAATTCACTAAGGTCTAGACTTGGTTTGAGTGCATCGAGTTAATTTCTGACTTCATAACATCTAACCATTTCTCAGAATCGATGTTAGAGATCATCTTGTCAAAGGTATTATGATCATCAGTATGACCCCTATCTCCCATAAGAAATATTTTCTTTACTTTCTCCATAAGCATACCCATGTACCTTTCAGAAGATCGGAAGACCATACTAGATCTATGAGGTGGTAGAGGAACATCAACTACTGGCTCATGGACTACGGGTTCCTGAGGATCTATAGCTCTTGACTCTTCAGAGACTTTCTCTTCGAGCTCCACTAACATCCCACTGCTGCCATCCTGAATAAACTATTTTTTTAGCAATACAGTATTTCAACTCATAATCACATTGTGGTCTTATGAAAAGTAGTAGTATCCCATAAATTTTTTTGGATACTCTATAAAGTGAGCTATAATAGATCTATCCTCCAACTTATCCACCATCTGTCTCTTGACATAGACCGAATATCTCTAAGTCTTAAGATAACCCAGACTCGACTTCTTACCAAATCATATCTCATATGGTATGGTAAGAACAGACTTTGATAGAATACTATTCAACAAGTGAATGACAGTTAATAAGACATGTCCCCAAAAAAATAAGGATAGATCAGTGAAGCTCATCATCGACCTGACCATATCCAATAGGGTCCTGTTTCTCCTTTTGGATACCCCATTGAGCTGGAGTGTTTCAAGAGAGGTCCACTAAGAGACTATACCGTTGTCCTTAAGATATCTCAGAAAATTTTGATTAAGATATTTACCTTCTCGATCAAATCGAAGAACCTTAACGAATTTGTTTGTCTGCTTTTCTACTTCATGCTTGAATTTTTTGAACTTTTTAAAGGCCTCAGACTTGTGTTTCATGAGATACACATACTCGTATCTAGATAGATCATTGATAAAGGTAATGAAGTAGATATAATTACTTCTGATCTGCACATCAAATGACCCACATACATCGGTGTATACCAGGGCGAGTAACTCAGTGGCCCTCTCCCTATGTCCTACAAAGGATGACCATTTTTTCTCAAAGACAGGATTCACAAGCTGGATATAACTTTGAGTTAAGAGAGCCAAAGATCCCATCTTTTTTTAGTCTGTTTATTCTATCCTCTCTAATATGGCCTAGTCTATAGTTGTTGAAAATTATGTCCTAAAGTCAATCATCTAGGTTATAGATAATTGTGCTCCATACATGTATATGAATTATAAAATAATAAATGTTATCTAGCAAGATTCATCATAAGGAATATATCTTCTTAAATAGAACTCATATGTTATGATGAAGTCTTTAGAGCTACTTCTAAAATGATAAAGAAGAATTTTATCCTGTAGTTCTTAAATCCAACTCGCGATCAAATGATACAATTGTTACAAGAATGATAATTATATCGAGTGTAGGTCGTTGTATGCCATATTGGTTGGTTATCCTCTTAATCAAGGTATGTGGTGACATGGGTATGACATATTGGTGATTTGTAGAAGTATATTTCACTGAGCATGACCACTTTCGGAGCACTCTGCTGTCAAGGGTTGCTCTGATGGGATATGGGTATATGTGTCCCTCTGACCTGAGACTGCCTTGGTGACTTGCAAGCAACTCACTATGCTTTGGTACCAAATTACTCGAATTTTTAATTCAATGATGAAAGATTTTTGGGTACAATTAAATACTTGTGAAGTTCGAGTGCGAGTCAAGATGGGATTGACAGCTCTAAGTAAAATTGGAGATGATGCATCACTATATTTCAATTTAGCAAAACTTTGGCCAAAGTAGTCCTAGTGAGGAGTCAGAATTTTTGAGGTTGAGACACAATGTGGACCACTCTTTCTAAGTTGACAGTTTAACCCAAAGTCATCTTTGAGCATCAAGTGTCAAAGAGATGAATTATACGGTAACTATATCCACATAGGTTCTAGAGTGTTGCTGGGCATACATTCGGCCTATCCAGATGTTTGAAACTATTGCTGATGATAATATCAATTAGAACAAGAATTATTCTTATGCTATCAATTTAGGTTCAAACTTATGGGATCACACATATAGAAGTACCGTCTGATCAAATGGTTGATCAACGATTATGAATCGTTGAAGGGTTTAATTATCGATGTGATTGATGATTAATCTTTTGCAAATATTATAATAAATTATTTACTAATAGTTGATAAATTTAAAAAATAATTAATTAATAATAAGATTATTAATTGACTCAATTTGATTGAGTAATAGGGGTTGGATAAGATCTAATTGAATTGGATTCAATTAGATTGGTTTTGGATTGATTGGATGCATCCCTATTGAATAATAGGGTCTGTTCCAATTGATCTTAGGGATACAAATCAAATTCTAAAATGAATATGATTCAATTAGTTTTATATAGGCTTGGATTGGATCTAACTGTATTGGATAATAGGCTTGATTGGATCAAGCCCTAATATCAAATGAAGTCCTTGATCTCCATTTAGAAATAATCCCTAGATCAATGGGGTTTTAATCTAACTAATTTTCAATTGGATTGGGACCTAATTGGTTTTATAATTGGACTAGGACCCAATTAGTAAGTTTGTTATAACTAATTTTTAAATTGGTTAGGATTGGATCCAAGAATTAGTTAGAGTTTGATCAAGATCTTGAATCCTATTTGGAATAGGACTCAACCAAACCAACCCATGTGCCAATTTAATTCTTCACGACCTACTCTTCTTCATGTTGAGAAATCTCCATGCCGTATATGTGCACCCCTCTCCTCTCTTCCTCCTGTGAAAGAAAAGAGGCATCCCTCTTTTGAGGTCGCCTAAAACAAAAAAAAAGGGAAGCGGGGTGTCCAAGAGTTGGATGCCCCAAACACCACATGCCTACCCCCTCCTCTCCTCCCCATCTTGATGTAATTTTGTGAGGCTTTGCTTGCTAATTTTTGGGCATCAAAGAGAGGCTCCTCTGCTGGTTATACAGCAAAAAATTGGAGAAAAAAAATTCTTCCCAACGAGAGAAAGAGAAGGAAGAAGAAGGATCTTCTTTCTTATGCGCAGCCTTGAAGAAGATGGAGTTCTTCTTTCAGATTTTTTCTCTATTTTTCTCTAGAACTATAATCAAATTAGATCTAATTTTTAACATAAAAATTTAAATAAAAAATATTAAAAAAATTTGATTAGGTGTTTGGGGCTTCCTAGAGTTCTAGATCAAAGAGAAAAAGAGAGAAGAAGAGAGAAGAATGATTCTTCTCTTGGGTCTTTCTTTTAGATTCTTCTAGAGCTCAAGATTTTATATGATTTTTAACATGAGAAATTAGATTAGATCTAATTTTTATTATAAAAAATTAAAGAAAAAAAGTTCTTCTTAAAGGTGTGAAAGGAAGAGAGAAAGGTTCTCTCTTATGCGTGGGAGAAATGAGAAGAAAAGATTCTTCTCTTGATCTTTATTATAGAGAGTTGATGTGTGGATCTAGAAAAAAAATGAGAGGATATCCAAATTCTTCATCCTCTTCATGTTCCTCTTAGATCAGCTATAACATGGTGTCTTCATGACCTAGCACTCTCGGGGTCATCAACCAGTACACGGGCTTCATATGGATATCTGTAGAGGTCGGACACGTGTGCGGCTATTGTGCATCATTAAGAACCAACTAAAAGAAAAGTGCCCTATAAGCCAATTGTAAGTATATTACGATGGGACTTTTTTTAAAATTTTTCAACTTATGAAATGATATTTATTATTTGAAACATTGATTCATCATATTAGCTGCATCTTAATATGTCTAAGATTATGATGAACTCCAAAGATTAGGATAATAATTTTAAGAGACATGAATGGGTCATGCTAGTGAGACCTAAAATCTTAAAATTCTAATCTTAAATATTTTTAGTCGTTGGAGCATTGAGTCGGGGATCAATATTCCAGATAGACTGACACATCCTATATATGCTCAATGGAGAGGGTGGCAGATCTCACTAGCCACTTATGTGAGATACTAATACAAAGATATGGGTGCTCATTTGAGAAATGAGTCTACTGAATTGACTCAATGAAACAGAATATCTAATGGAAGCTTTATTTGCATGTCAAAGATGGTTCTCTAAGTGGAAGTTGTGCAAGTGATTCTTAGACCTGAAACTATCATGGAATCTTATGCACATGAACCCATATTTTAATTCATACCCAAGCATGATATTAAGATATGTATGGGGTGTTCTAGATATGGTGGAGTGTGTATGAAGGTTGTGAGTAGGTCAATATGGAATCGATCACTCCTAGTAAGAGAAGATCGCATCCTGTGTATTCTCAATCCTAGATGACTCAGAAAAGTCTTTTGGCCAAAAATAGGAAGGAGATTAGAAAGAGTTTCTAATACTTCTTCATTGGAGTCATTATTGATTAATTGAGAATCGATATAAATATGTGTTTGAGTTTGACATGATTCCATACTCATGAACATATTCAGGGTGCAAGGATGATCGAAGGATTGAATTGCATGGTAATTTGCCACTGAAGGATAGATTTATCATTTTCATCAAATTTTATATCTTCTGGATAGTCATGATATGTTGCTAGATGTCAATCTTAACTTATAGATTTTTGATCAAATTAAAGAGTTTAATTCAATTGCCAATTAGAAATGATTCTAATTATTGAACTCGGATTAGCTCGATTGGACCAAAATCGATTAGATTGAAATATAATCAAATTTGGTCAACTTATACCCGAACCTACTATTAGCTAGATGTGAAACCCAATGGGTCACACACATATAAAAATTGGCCAAGGATCCTTTTGAAAAAGGTTGATTGGAATTTTAGATTCAATCAGGGTTCCGGTAAGCATGCTAGCACGTGTGGAAACCCTTGCTCCTTTGGAGATCAATTTGGTCCCATCCCTTGCTAATTAGCTAGCTCAATTTAGTAGATATTTGGGTCAGGTCATATCACCTAGAAGCAATCCAAATTGGGGCACCACGTCCCATGTTAACACCAATTATGAAGAGTCCAAGTTGTGGTGGACTCTTGGTGCAAAACAGGTTCTGCGTACAAGTGTTGGCATGGGTAGAAGAAAAAATATTATTTTTTATGGGATTAAAATTATGTGTGATAGCTTACATCACTTTTCATTCTCTGGTACATATCTCAAAGTATGATATATATTTTTTCTAAAATTTTTGAGGAAGAAAAAAAATTGGAAAAAGAAGGATGTCTCGTGTGCCCGTAGAAGCATCACGTCTCTCCATGATTTGGAGAGTCCTTCTCCCTATCAAATGCTTTCATATTAGAAAAATTTTTGATAATAAAATTTTTCATTTGATAAGATATTTTTTAGAATTTTTTTAGAATTTTTTCAGACATATCTGGATACCAAACGGATGCCATAAGTCGGTCCTGATGTCTGCATATTGGTGATCAGCACTCGCATGAAGAGGTGCGAGGATAGCATTCTTCCATGAGAATTTTATCATCATTTTTAATTTTCTAGAATTCAAATTGAATCCCCAATCCACATAAATTTTTGAGGATTTTTTTGATTTGAGAAGGGATGTGAAACATCCCTTCTTTGGTTGCACACGCGCAGACCAGGGTGCTGATCGATGTATCATGGATAAGAGTCCTTTTGCTTGAAGGAACTCTTATCTCTGATAACCAGATCAGATAAGCCTTTTGGGATAAGGCATATCCCTCTCTTTTGGCATCTCTCTGGTGGCTATAAATAGGTTGGGGTGCTGGGTATCCAATGAATCTAAGAGGGGTTTCCAATTTCTCTCCTGTTGCTCTCTTTTCTTTCTTACAACCTATCTTAGTTTTAGGACAAGGCTTTGGAATTTAAGACAAAGCCTTATCTGATCTTAACAAGGGTTGTAAGGGTCCTAAAGAAGGAGAATCAGAAGTTCAAAGGAGCTTCTAAGAGGTGAGATCAGGTTCTTGAAGAAATTTGATCGGTACGAGGCTAGTCGAGTTCTTGGGACTAGAACTCTTGAAGCAAGGTGAAGAAGGAGTACTGTCTTTGGTTCAATTTTTGTATGGATCACCATTGGAGGATGAATACTTGGATGCCTTATAAAAATTAGGATTAGTACTACAGGTATTCTTCTTATCCTAATTTATATTTATTATGCTTTGATTATTATAGTCAAGAGTTTCTGGGCATTAGGGCTTCCGGTGTATTGGGTGTTTTGAATAAAAATTTTAAACATCTAATCCTTCCATTGTACCATCAGATTCCAATAGTGGTATCAGAGTCTATCTTGATTTTTATAATCAAAGATTAAATTATTATCTTGATTGTGATCAAGCATGTGTTTTTAGTTTGGTTCAAGTCGGGTCAAGGGTTGAACCAAATTGAACATCCAAATCTTATCATATCTTAGAGATATGTTTTAAATATAAAATGCATGATGTATGTGTAGAATTTTTTTAGTAGCTTAGTACTCTAATTGGAGTTCATCACTAGGCCGTCTAGTCATAAGAGCAAGTAGGGTTCAGAGACCCTCTCTTCCTATTCAATAGGGTACTCTTATGGCATGTAGGAGTGCCACTGTGATGTTTCAAGAAGAAAAACCATGAAGAAAGAGTTTTATATTCATGCATATTATTAAAACTTCATGCATATATGATATGCTTAAGATATTTAGTTATAATCATATTGTATGATTCTGCTTCCATATCTTAGAGATATGATAAGATGCCATAATTAGTTATTATGATTATTAAGATACAATTATTATAGTGTATTCTTGTGATAGATTGAATTAGGATGTGTTTGAGACCATTAAAGCCCTTATAAAAATTATATTAAGTCGTAGTGTTGTGAACCAGAAGCTGACCTATTTTTTTGAATTAATTAATTAATTGGTGTCTAAGGAGTGTTTCAAGTGCGATGGTTATTTAATTGATTTCATTGCTGATCTGATCAATTTTATTAGTGTCTAAGAAAAGCAACGAGGAGACCCTCACCAATCTTAGTTAAAATATTGAGAATTATATGAGATGTAATTGGAAAGAGTTTCTTACCTATGAACTCGTAAGGGTTTGTTGTGTTAACACAAAATTGTTATGAGGAATTAGGATCTCAATTTCATTAAGATAAATATAAAATATATCTCATTTACCATAGGAGAGGGCTATGGTATCTGATAAAATAGTGGGAGACATAACTAGTTTTAAAAGTCCTCATCTAGTTATGCATGTCAAACATGAATGGTCTGCTTATACTATTGTTTTATGTAGATTTAAGTCTACATTATAACTTCTTTATTTTCATCTCATGATATAATAAATAAAACTATGTTGACCGATTTAACTATGTGGATTGCTTGAGGAACTTATAAATTAGGTTTATATCAGAAAAGAACTCTGATATTCTGGATATTTTTTATCTTAGTTTGGTTAGTAATAATGAGAAGGTAATGATGTCTGTATGGATATTATTTGTGGTAAATTTAAAAATTAAGAGTATAATTGCAAGAATAATCTTGTAAGATTGAAGTAGGGTGCAAGTGTAATACCAAAAGGTGTGTATATGATACAGATCTATTTTTATTGAGTGATTCAGACTCTGATATTTGGGTATTGGATACCACCAGTGGATTGTATTTTTGTAGTTTGTTACTGCAACTATAGAATATCAAAGATCTAAAAAGAGGCAACCTCGAGCTTTATGGTGTAAGTGGAGAGTCTATTAGCACAGAGGCTGTGGAAATCTATATGCTTGATTTACCTTCGGATAAAACTTTAGTATTAAAAGACTGTTATTCATGCCAAAAATTATTAAAAATATTATTTTTATACCTTTGTTATTAAAACAAGATTATGAAATAAAGCTAATGAAAAATGGATACTCCATTTTTTTTCTAATGAATTTTATGGCAGTGGTTATATTGATAATAATCTTTTAATTCTTGCACTCAATAAAATATTTTTTATATTGAAAAAAATATGAAAAGAAAGAGAAAAATTGTGAATGTCACATATCTCTGGCATTGTCGCCTTGGTCATATTAGTGAGTCAAGGATAAATAAGTTATACAAAGAAGAATTCTTTGACCCAAATGATTATGAATCATTGAAAACTTATAAATCTTGTCTCATGGGTAAGATGATCAAGATTTCATTTTTTGGATATGGAGAGAGGACAAGTGAGTTGTTAGCTTTAGTATATATAAATGTATATAGATCGATAACAACTCAGGCCAGAAGAAGATACTACGATCTTTACAGATGATTTATTAAGGTTTGGATATGTGTATCTTATGAAACATAAATTCGAAGCCTTTGATAAGTTTAAGGAGTACCAAGGTATGGTCGAGAAATAAACTAAAAAAAAGTATCAAGCTTCTTCAATCTGATCGAGGAGGAGAATACTTATCCATTGAATTTTTTGATCATCTTAAAAGTAAAGGTATTCTCTCTGAATAGATCCCTCCTAATACGCCTCAGTTAAATGGTGTAGCAGAAAGGAGAAATCGTACTGTGATGGATATGATGCGATCCATGATATGCTTCATTGATCTCCCAATATCTTTCTAGAGATAATGCCCTAGAGACTGCCACATATATATTAAACAGAATGCCTTCAAAGTCTGTTGCAAGCACTTCATATGAGATATGGAATGAAAAGAAGCCTAATCTTAAACATCTTAAGACTTTGGACTGTCCTACTTATGTCAAAAATATTTTTGGACATAAGCTTAATGCTAGATCAGACAAGTGTAGGTTTGTAGAGTATCTTAATAAAATTAATGGATATTATTTCAACCATCCTACTGAACAAAAAGTGTTTGTTAGTAGGCACTTCACTTTTTTGAAACATGAATTTATCCAAGAAGGAGGCAGTGGGAGGAATATTGAATTTATAAAAGTTTATGATCTACAAATCGATCCAGAAATACCAGTGGTTGGACCATAAAAAGATCCTCAATCAAAAGTACCCAAGGATAAGGTACATCCATAATACACACCTCCTCTCTAAAGGTGAGATAGAGTGCGTCAAGTATCTCTAAGATATAATTTTGTCATTGAGAATGACAATTTCATCAATATCATTTATGATGTTGATCCACTGACCTATTTGTATGCTGTCATGAGTAGAGACTCAGACAGATGGCTGGAAGCAATGAAATCTGAGATGGACTTGATGAATACCAACCAAGTGTAGACCTTGGTTGATGCACCTGAGGGTGTGACCCTAATAGGGTGCAAGTGAATCTTCAAAAAGAAGATCAGAGTAGATGGCCAAGTAGAAATCTACAAAGCTAGGTTAGTGGCGAAGGGTTTCAATCAAAGGCAAAGAATTGACTATGATGAAACCTTCTCACTAGTGGCTATGCTCAAGTCTGTTCGAATTTTGCTTGCTATAGCAGCATACTACGATTATGAAATCTAACAGATAGATGTCAAGATTGATTTTCAATAGTAATATAGAGGAAGAGGTCTATATGACTCAGCCAGAGATATTTGTCTCAAGTGAGAGAGCAAATCAAGTATGCAGGCTAATGAGATCCATCTATGGATCGAAGCAGATTTTAAAAAGCTGGAACATCTGATTTGATATGACAGTCAAAGAGTTTGGTTTTATCAAAAATACGGATGAACCATGTGTATATAAGAAGATAAGTGGGAGTGTTATTGTCTTCTTGGTTCTATATGTTGGTGACATACTGCTCATTAGAAATGATATCCCAATGATGCAATCGGTCAAGACTTAGCTATCGAATAAGTTTCTCATGAAAGACTTGGGTGAAGCATCCTATATACTAGATATAAAGATCTATAGAGATAGATCTAAAATGATGTTAGGCTTATCCCAGTCACGGTACATAGACCTCATATTAAAGAGATTTAATATGGAGGCAAGTAAGAAAGATTACTTGTCTGTAAGTTATGGTATACATCTCTCTAAGAAAATATGTCTTAAAGACACCAGAAGAGAGGAAAAAGATGAATAAAATCTCTTATGCTTCGACTGTGGGATCAATTATGTATGCCATGCTATGTACCAAGCCTGATGTAGCTTATGCTTTGGGCATAGTTAGTAGATTTCAGGCTGATCTAAGGAAGGATCATTGAAAAGCAGATGATAGCAAGTCAATATCAGGATATGTATTTATCCTAATTGATGGGATAGTGAGTTGGAAGAGTTTCAAACAGTAGATAGTAGCTGACTCAACTATTGAGCCAGAGTATGTTGCTACTAGTGAAGCTATTAAAGAAGCTATCTGGATGAAGAAACTCATCATGGATTTAAGAGTCATTCCTAAGATTGAAGGATTGGTGTCACTCTATAGTGATAATACTGGGGCAGTTATTCAAAATAAAAAACTTAGGTCTCATTATAGATCCAAGCACATCCTCAGACGTTTCCATCTCGTTAAAGATAAGATGTCGTCTTTGAACGAGTAGACAGAACAAACAATATAGCAAATCTATTCATTAAGGCCATACCACAGCAGCTATATGATCACCATCTTAATTGTATGAGATACAAAGGCAATTGACTTTAGTGCAAGTGGGAGATTGAAAGAAGAGTACCCTATAAGCCAATCGTAAGTGTATTGCGATGGGATTTTCTTTAAAATTTTTCAACTCATGAAATGACATTTATTATTTGAGGCATTGATTCATCATATTAGCTGCATCTTAATATGTCTAAGATTATGATGAATCCCAAAAATTAGGATAATAGTTTTAGGAGACATGAATGGGTCATGCTAGTGAGACCTAAAATTCTAATCTTAAATATTTCTGATCGTAGGAGCATTGAGTCGGAGATAAATGTTTCAGATAGACTGACACATCCTATGTATGCTCAATGAGGAGGGTGGTAGATTTCACTAGCCACTTGTGTGAGACACTAATATAAGGATGTGGGTGCTCATTTGAGAAATGAGTCCACTGAATTGACTCGATGAAAGAGAACATCTAATGGAAGCCTTATTTGTATGTCAAAGATGGTTCTCTAAGTGGGAGTTGTGCAAGTGATCCTTAGATCTGAAACTATCATAAAATCTTGTACACATGAACCCATATTTTAGTTTATACCCAGGCATAGCATTAAGACATGTACAGGATGTTCTGAATATGGTGGTGAAAGGAATATGCCTTATAAGCCAATCAAAATGTATAAATTGAAGGATATTCTTTTTGTCTCCTGACAACTCATGTACTGATGTTTTAAATAAATAAAGACATTTAGTTCATCATATGCTGCATCTTATTTTTTTTTTTATGATGAACCCCATAAATTAGGACTATGGTTTTAGGGTTATGATGCGATCATACCAGTGAGACCTAAAATCTTAAAACCCTAATTTTAAATATTCCTAGTCGATGGAATATTGAGTAGGGGATCAATGTTTCCGGTAAGACTGGTACATCCTGTGTATGCTCGATTAAGAGGGTAATTGATCTCATAATTACTTGTGTATGACACTAATATAAGGATGTAAGTATTCATTAGAGAATGAATTCACTGAATTGATCCAATTAAAAAATATCTGATGGAGTCTTATCTACATGTCAACAGATTTTTCTCATAGTGGGAATTGTGCATGTAAATCTTTTGACCTGAGACTATCATAGAACCTTATAAGTATGAATCTATATTTTGGATCATACTCATTCATGATTTTATCATGTATGGGGTATTCTGGATATGATGGATTACTTATGAAGGTTATGAGTAGGTCAATATGGAAACGATCACTCCTAGTAAGAGGAGATCGCATCCTATCTGCTTCAATCAAATAATGATTCAGGAAGACTTTGATCAGAGTATTATAAAAAAATTAGAAATAATTTTTAATATTTTATAAATTGAATCATTCTTATTTGATCAAGAAAAATATGAATATAAAATTGAGTTTGACATTTTTCCATACCCAAACTTATATTCAGGATGCAGGATGATCGTAAGATCAAGTTGCACGATAATTTTCACTGAAGGGTATTTTTGGTATTTCATCAAAATTTCATATCTACCAGGTAGACATGATACGTTGCTAGACGTCAATCATATTTTATGAGTTTGATCAAATTAAAGAGTTTAATTCGATCATTAATTAAAAGCTGTTCTGATTGATCAAAACGGTTTAGCTTGATTTGACCTAAATCGGCTAGATTGTGTTCTAACCAAATTAGTTTAAATTGCACCTGGACTCACTGCTGGCTAGATGTGGAACCCAATGGGTCACATACAAAGGGAATTGATCATGGTTTTAATTTGATTAAACCATGTTTGCAAGTTGAACATGCTAGCACATGTTGCAAACCCTAGCATTTAGATTCGAATCGGGTTTCGATTTGGGCTAATTTAGAATCAATTTGAGCCAAATTGGATTTGGTCTTGAAGTGGGTTTGAAGTGTTTTAATTGGGCTTGCTGTTGGGTGCCAAAAACCAGGGAACCACATGCTTAAGAGTCTCTCTCTTGGCGTGTGGATTTGAATCCATGCACATGAGCCACATGGCGCATGGATGGAGTTGGCGCCACCTTTAGATAAGGTCTATCCTATTTTTCTCCATAACTTTTGTTCTACAAATGATTTTCAGATGACTTAGGAGTGCCTAAGAGTCCTTCTAAGTATTAAACTCCTTGTAGAAAAATTAGGAGAAGTGGTAAGAATTAAATCCATGCGCATGTGTCACATGGCACATGGATAGGAGATGACGCCCCTTAACTTGGTCTATCCTATTTTTCTCCGTAACTTTTATTCTACGAATATTTTTCAGATGTCTTAGGAGGTGCCTAAGAGTCTTTCTGAATATTAAACTCATCGTAGAAGAATTAAGAGAAGAGATAAGGATTAAATTCATGCGCCACCTCTTGGAAGCGCCCCTTTGAAATTTCAAATGGGGAGATAAGTTTTAACTTATCCACGCCCCTTAATCTCTTGCACCATTCTTCAAGTTGGCACCATCTATCTTGGCCATTGGATGGGCTTCCTTCCAGATCCAAAGGCATGGGTTGATGGCGCCAATAAGAGAAGCTTTGTGACTTCTCATCTGAACACCGTAAGTTAAGATCGAAGAGTCTTTCTGAAATAAGGCATCTCTTCAACCCAACTTTGATGTACACATGGCATTTCTTAATTTATGGGGCATGAGAAATAGACAAGAGGCATGAGATAAATTGTCAGAGGGTGTGAGATGTTTTTGGATTGCACCTTTACGTGCAATATAAATAGGGGTGCACGCCGAGGAGTCTGAGAGATTCAGAAATCTTCTTTCTTTCTTGCAAGAGGCTCTGCTTGTCCAATTTTCTTTATTCTTTCTCTCTAGCCTAGATAAGGTCTTGATAAAGGATAAGAAATCTTCCAAAAAGGCTTAGAGAATTGGAATAAAAATTAAGGAGACAAGGAGAAAGAAAGAAAGGCAAGAAAAGGTCCAACAGTGTGACAGCAAAGCCAAGAAAGGAGGTTCTGCCCAAATTGCATTTAAATTCTGTTAAATCAGAATTTAATTGTAGAGTATTTTTAAATAAGTGCTAGTGGATTGGTTGAATCCCCGTCTGGATCAACGTTGGAGGGTGAACACGTGGGCACCTGGTGGAAACCCAGACAGATTGCTGCCGGCAACTAAGCACAAATCAGGGTTTAGTGATAAGAGGTATGTTTCTATATCTTTTATTTGATATTAATGCATATTATATGATTTAATCTCTGATAAGGTGATCTTGGAGTTAGGTTTTATTTTTATGATTTCATAATAATTGCTTTGAAATCCGTGCTTCCGCCATTGTATTAAAACCTTTCAGTGGTATCAGAGCCACCTTGTTAGAATTAAATCATATGATGATATGTTAATAATTTAAAGGCAATATTATAAATATGATATGATCATTATTTATGTTTTAATATGATATTAATATGATGAGATCATATTCATTATTTCATAATTAAATATGATGTATATAATTATGGAATGTTGCTCTGTCATATTGAATTATGTTCACTATGATGCTAATTTCTTTTATTCATGTATTTATTATGATATAGAAATTAAATATGCATTGAGACCTAAAAAAACTCTCTGTAAAATGATATTAAGTTGTAGTGTAATTAACCAATAGAAGAACCAGTCTATGATGTCTAATTGATCAATTCGGTGTCTAGAAAAGTGGTTCAAGATTGGTAAAGAGAATGTGGTTTTTAATTGGTTCCGTTGTCTGACCTGGCCAAAATTTATTGATGTCTAAGGAAAGCAACAGGGGGACCCCCACCTCTCTTCCACTTACCTGGCTGATTAGATTAATTTAATTCTTGGCTGGGATGCTCGGTGTTATATTCACTACATTATGGCCTTCCTTCAAGCTAGGACATTATTATGTCACGAACCATATTAGGTTTGTTGTGTAACCACAAGACCAATTATGAAAACTGACATAATATTGTTCTGGCGCATCGAGATACTTACAGTAATTTTTGAGTATAATGCTTTGTTGTGCAACCACAAAAGCATTTATATTCTATTTTGACTGTATTAAAATGAAGGGTCCTACTTAACTAAAACATTATGGTCTGTTGTGTAAACACAAGGCTATTAATATTTTAGAGGCCAGGGTTTTTATTGAGAATTGCATGAGATGCAATTGGAAAGAGTTTCCTACCTTTAAACTTATAAAAGGTTTGTTGTGCAACCATAAGATCTTTTATAAGGAGTTAGAGTCTCAATCCCACTAAGGAAATCAATCAGGATTTTCTCAAACATCATACTAGAGGGTTATGATGTCTGATAAAAATAGTGGGAGACATAATAAAATTAAAGTCCTAATTTAATTGTGTATATCATCTTGAGTTGTTCGCTTATGTAATGTTCTTTATTATGTAGATTAATGACTTCTTCACTTTCACTTCGCTCCATTTTGGATATAAATAAATTGACTGGTACCAACTATGTGGACTGGTTGAGAAATCTTAAAATAGTACTTAGTCAAGAGAAGCTTTCTTACATTCTCGATACCCCTGACATTGAGCCAGTTGGGGAGGATGCCACAGAGGAAGAAAAAACCACATATAGGATGTGGCAAAATGATTCTTTAACTGTCAAGTGTATCATACTTGCCTCTATGACAAATGAGTTACAGAGGCAGCATGATAGCATGGACACTCATTTCATATTGCTCAATTTAAAAGAGCTTTATGGAGAATAGAGTAGGACTGCAAGATATGAGATATCTAAGCAGTTATTCCATACCAGAATGACAGAGGGGTCATCCGTACAAAACCATGTTTTGATGGTTATTGACCTGATCACTTGATTAGGTCAATTAGGTTTTGTTATGGATGGGGAGTTAAGTCAGGATCTAATCCTGCAATCATTTCCAGAATCATTTTCTCAGTTTGTCGTGAACTATCACATGAACAAACTGAATTCTTCATTGTCTGAGCTGTTAAATATGCTCAAAATAGCAGAGAGTCATATCAAGAAGGATAAGGCTCTTCTTCTTCTTGTGGATGGGATCTCCAAGAAGAAGGCAGGCAAAAAGAGTTCTAAAAGGAGGCTGAACTCTAAAGGTGGTATAAATAAGAGAAAGAAGGGAAAGAAGACCTCCGGATAGTCGACCTACTTCCACTGCGGCAAGGCAGGTCATTGGAAAAGGAATTGCAAGGCTTATCTTGCAACAGTGAAGACTGGTGCAAATAATGCACCAAAAGGTATGTATGAGATACATACAATATTATCATTGAATTCTTCCATTTCAAACTCATGGGTATTAGATACTGCTTGTGGTTTTCATATCTACAAATCATTGCAGGGGCTGCAGAAAATTAGAAGTTTGAGGAAGGAAGACTTCGAGCTCTATGGTGCTGGAGGAGATTCTATCCAAGCAGAAGCTGTAGGGACATATATCTTGAAGTTTTCTTCTGGGAAGATCTTAGAGCTAACAAATTATTATTACATGCCTAAGATCATTAGAAATATTGTATCTGTTCCCTTGTTGATAAAACAAGGATATCAAATATCTGTAATGAGCAATGGTTGCTCGATTAATTTTTCTAATGAAATAATTTGTCATGGCATTTTTGACAATGGTTTGTTGACTCATGCTTGAATGATAATATTTTTTATGTTGATGAAAATAGTAAACGTATGAGAGATAATGTAAATAATACCTTACTTTGGCATTGTCGACTTGGTCATATTAGTGAGACTAGGATTAACAAGTTGTACAAAGAAAAGTTCTTTGATTCTTATGATTGTGAATCATTAGGAACTTGTGAATCATGTCTCATGGGTAAAATGACCAAGACTTCATTTAGTGGACATGGAGATAGGACAAACGAGTTGTTAGGACTTGTACATACAGATGTATGTGGCCCTATGACAACTCATGCTAGAGGTGGATACTCATATTTTATAACATTTACAGATGATTTATCTAGGTTTGGATATGTGTATCTTATGAAACATAAATCCAAAACCTTTGATAAATTCAAAGAGTATCAAAGCATGGTCGAAAAATAAACTGAAAAAAGTATAAAAATCCTTCGATCTGATCAAAGAGGAGAATACTTGTCCAATGAATTTTTAGACCATCTTAAAGCAAAGGGAATTATCTCTGAATGGACACCTCCTTATACGCCACAATTAAATGGTGTAGCCGAAAGGAGAAATCGTACCTTATTAGATATGGTACGATCCATGATGTGCTTCACTGAATTGCCTACTTTCTTCTGGGGTTATGCTTTAGAGACCGCAATAATTATCTTGAATAGAGTACCTTCTAAATCTATATCTAGCACTCCATATGAAATATGGAGAGGTAAGAAGCCCAATCTTAAATATTTTAAGATATGGGGATGTTCAGCATATGTCAAAAGAAATTTTGGACATAAACTAGATAGTAGAGTAGATAAATATTTGTTTGTAGGATATCCTAAGGATAGTATAGGATATCTATTCTACCACCCTACTGAACAAAAAGTATTTGTAAGTAGGCATGCCACTTTCATGGAGAAAGAATTTATCCTAGAAAGAGGCAGTGGGAGAAATATTGAAATTAATGAAGTTCAACAAAAACAAATAGATATTTCTCAACCAAATATTCACATAAATAAGGAAGAACTAGAACACATAACTCCTATCCGTATGTCAGAAAGGGTACGACATGTATCTATAAGGTATGGATTCATTATTGAGAATAATGAAGCCCAAGTCATTGAGAATGACGAACCTTTGACCTATATAGAAGCTGTCATGAGTAAGGACTCAAACAGATGGCAGGATGCTATGAAATCCGAGATGGACTCCATGTACACCAACAAAGTATGGACTTTGGTTGATACACCAGAAGGGGTAAACCCTATTGGGTGCAAATGGGTCTATAAGAAAAAGATTGGAGCAGATGGTCAAATAGAAACTTATAAAGCTAGATTGGTAGCTAAAGGTTTCAGGCAAAAATAGGGTATTGATTATGATGAAACTTTTTCACCTGTTGCCATGCTCAAATCTATTCAGATAATGCTTGCAATAGCAGCATACTATGATTATAAAATATGGCAAATGGATGTGAAGACCGCCTTCTTGAATGGTTTTCTAGAAGAGGAGGTCTACATGTCATAGCCAGAGGGTTTTGTCTCAAATGACAGACCAAATCTAGTATGCAGGCTTAAGAAATCTATTTATGGATTAAAGCAAGCCTCAAGGAGTTGGAACATTCGCTTTGATGTAACAATCAAAGAATTTGGCTTCATAAAAAATGTGGATGAACCTTGTGTGTATAAGAAGACTAGTGGGAGTGCCCTAGTTTTCTTGGTTCTGTATGTAGATGACATACTCCTTATTGGGAATGATATCCCAATGTTACAAACAGTCAAATTATGGCTATCAAATAAGTTTTCCATGAAAGACTTGGCGAAAGCATCCTATATACTTGGTATAAAGATCTATAGAGATAGATCTAAAAGGATGCTAGGCTTATCTCAGTCTAGGTACATTGACTTAATACTGAAAAGATTCAGTATGAATCAGAGTAAAAGTGGTTATTTACCCATGAGTCAAGACATACATCTCTCTAAGAAGATGTCTCCTAAGATAACTGAAGAGAGAAATAGAATGAGTTATATTCCTTATGCTTCGGCTGTAGGATCAATAATGTATGCTATGTTATGTACCAGGCCTGATGTAGCCTATGCCTTAGGCATAGCTAGTAGATTTCAGGCTGATCCAGGAGAGGATCATTGGAAGGCTGTGAAAAATATTCTAAAGTACTTAAGAAGGACTAAGGATATTTTTCTCATATATGGTGGATCTAATCTTAAACTAGAAGGATACTCTGATTCTAGTATTCAATCAGACCCAGATAATAGCAAATCCATTTCAGGATATGTCTATACTTTGAATGGTGGAGCAGTGAGTTGGAAGAGTTCTAAGCAGCAAACAGTAGCTGACTCAACCACAGAGGCAGAATACATAGCTGCAAGTGAAGCCGCCAAGGAAGCTGTCTGGATGAAGAAGTTCATCACTGAATTAGAATCCAGTACCACTTTATTGTGATAATACTGGAGCAGTTGCTCAAGCAAAGGAACCCAGGTCTCACCATAAATCCAAGTACATTTTAAGATGCTTCCATCTTATTCGTGAAATAATTGAAAGACAAGATGTCATTATTGAACGAGTAGACACAAAGAACAACATAGCGGATCCGTTCACTAAAGCTTTACCACAGCAGCAGTTCGATCGGCACCTCGATAGTATGGGATTGAAATATAAGGGAGATTGGCTTTAGTGCAAGTGGGAGATTGAAAAGAATATGCCCTATAAGCCAATCAAAATGTATAAATTGAAGGATATTCTTTTTGTCTCCTGACAACTCATGTACTGATGTTTTAAATAAATAAAGGCATTTAGTTCATCATATGCTGCATCTTATTTTTTTTTTTTATGATGAACCCCATAAATTAGGGCTATGGTTTTAGGGTTATGATGCGATCATACCAGTGAGACCTAAAACCTTAAAACCCTAATTTTAAATATTCCTAGTCGATGGAACATTGAGTAGGGGATCAATATTTTCGGTAAGACTGGTACATCCTGTGTATGCTCGGTTAAGAGGGTAATTGATCTCACAATTACTTATGTATGACACTAATATAAGGATGTAAGTGTTCATTAGAGAATGAATTCACTGAATTGATCCAATTAAAGAACATCTGATGGAGTCTTATCTACATGTCAACAGATTTTTCTCATAGTAGGAATTGTGCATGTAAATCTTTTGACCTGAAACTGCCATAGAACCTTATAAGCATGAATTCATATTTTGGATCATACTCATTCATGATTTTATCATGTATGGGGTATTCTGGATATGATGGATTGCTTATGAAAGTTATGAGTAGGTCAATATGGAAACGATCACTCCTAGTAAGAGGAGATCGCATCCTATCTGCTTCAATCAAATAATGATTCAGGAAGACTTTGATCAGAGCATTATAAAAAAATTAGAAATAATTTTTAATATTTTATAAATTGAATCATTATTATTTGATCAAGAGAAATATAAATATAAAATTGGGTTTGACATTTTTCCATACCCAAACTTATATTCGGGATGCAGGATGATCATAAGATCAAGTTGCACGGTAATTTTTACTGAAGGGTATTTTTGGTATTTTATCAAAATTCTATATCTACCAGGTAGACATGATACATTGTTAGACATCAATCATATTTTGTGAGTTTGATCAAATTAAAGAGTTTAATTCGATCATTAATTAAAAGCTGTTCTGATTGATCAAAATGGTTTAGCTTGATTTGACCTAAATCGGCTAGATTATGTTCTAACCAAATTAGTTTAAATTGCACCTGGACTCACTGCTGGCTAGATGTGGAACCCAATGGATCACACACAAAGGGAATTAATCATGGGTTTAATTTGATTAAACCATATTTGCAAGTTGAACATGCTAGCACATGTTGCAAACCCTAGCATTTAGATTCGAATCGAATTCGAATCGGGTTTCGATTTGGGCTAATTTAGAATCAATTTGAGCCAAATTGGATTTGGTCTTGAAGTGGGTTCGAAGTGTTTTAATTGGGCTTGCTGTTGGGTGCCAAAAATCAGGAAACCACATGCCTAAGAGTCTCTCTCTTGGCGTGTGGATTTGAATCCATGCGCATGAGCCACATGGCGCATGGATGGAGTTGGCGCCACCTTTAGATAAGGCCTATCCTATTTTTCTCCGTAACTTTTATTCTATGAATGATTTTCAGATGACTTAGGAGGTGCCTAAGAGTCCTTCCAAGTATTAAATTCCTTGTAGAAAAATTAGGAGAAGTGGTAAGAATTAAATCCATGCGCATGTGTCACATGGCGCATGGATAGGAGATGACGCCCCTTAACTTGGTCTATCATATTTTTCTCCGTAACTTTTATTCTATGAATATTTTTTAGATGTCTTAGGAGGCACCTAAGAGTCTTTCTGAATATTAAACTCATCATAGAAGAATTAAGAGAAGAGATAAGGATTAAATCCATGCGCCACCTCTTGGAAGCACCCCTTTGAAATTTCAAATGGGGAGATAAGTTTTAACTTATCCACACCCCTTAATCTCTTGCGCCATTCTTCAAGTTGGCACCATCTATCTTGGCCATTGGATGGGCTTCCTTCCAGATCCAAAGGCATGGGTTGATGGCGCCAATAAGAGAAGCTTTGTGACTTCTCATCTGAACACTATAAGTTAAGATCGAAGAGTCTTTCTGAAATAAGGCGTCTCTTCAACCCAACTTTGATGTACACATGGCATTTCTTAATTTATGGGGCATGAGAAATAGATAAGAGGCATGAGATAAATTGTCAGAGGGCATGAGATGTTTTTGGATTGCACCTTTACATGCAATATAAATAGGGGTGCACGCCGAGGAGTCTGAGAGATTCAGAAATCTTCTTTCTTTCTTACAAGAGGCTCTGCTTGTCCAATTTTCTTTATTCTTTCTCTCTTGCCTAGATAAGGTCCTGATAAAGGACAAGAAATCTTCCAAAAAAGCTTAGAGAATTGGAATAAAAATTAAGGAGACAAGGAGCAAGAAAGAAAGGCAAGAAAAGGTCCAACAGTGTGACAGAAAAGCCAAGAAAGGAGGTTCTGCCCAAATTGTATTTAAATTCTGTTAAATCAGAATTTAATTGCAGAGTATTTTTAAATAAGTGCTAGTGGATTGGTCGAGTCCCCATGTGGATCAATGTTGGAGGGTGAACACGTGGGCACCTGGTGGAAACCCAGACAGATTACTGCCGGCAACTAAGCACAAATTAGGGTTTAGTGATAAGAGGTATGTTTCTATATCTTTTATTTGATATTAATGCATATTATATGGTTTAATCTCTGATAAGGTGATCTTGGAGTTAGATTTTATTTTTATGATTTCATAATAATTGCTTTGAAATCCGTGCTTCTGCCATTGTATTAAAATCTTTCAGGTGGAGTGTGTATGAAGGTTGTGAGTAGGTCAATATGAAATCGATCACTCCTAGTAAGAGGAGATCGCATCCTGTGTATTTTCAATCCAAGATGACTCAAAAAAGTCTTTTGAACAAAAGCAGGAAGAAGATTAGAAAGAGTTTCTAATACTTCTTTATTGGAGTCATTATTGATTAATTGAGAATCGATATGAATATGTGTTTGAGTTTGACATGATTCCATACTCATGAATATATTCAGGGTGCAAGGATGATCGAAAGATTGAATTGCATGGTAATTTGCCACTGAAGGGTAGATTTGATATTTTTATTAAATTTCATATTTTTTGGGTAGTCATGATACATTGCTAGACGTCAATCTTGACTTGTAGATTTTTGATCAAATTAAAGAGTTTAATTCGATTTCCAATTAGAAATGATTCTAATTATTGAACTCAGATTAGCTCGATTGGACCAAAATAGATTAGATTGAAATCTAATCAAATTTGATCAACTTATATCCAGACCTTTTACTAGCTAGATGTAGAACTCAATGGGTCACACACATATAGAAATTGGCAAAGGACTCTTTTGAAAAAGGTTGATTGGAATTTTGGATTCAATCAGGGTTTCGGTAAGCATGCTAGCACTTGTAGAAACCCTTGCTCCTTTGGAGACCAATTTGGTCCCATCCCTTGCTAATTAGCTAGCCCAATTTAGTAGACATTTGGATCAAGTCATATCACCTTGAAGCAGCCCAAATTGGTGCACCACATCCCATGTTAACACCAATTATGAAGAGTCCAAGTTGTGGTGGACTCTTGGTGCAAAATAGGTTTTGCGTACAAGTGTTGGCGTGGGCAGAAGAAAAAATATTATTCTTTTTGAGATTAAAATTATGTGTGATAGCTCACATAACCCTCTATCCTTTGGTACACATCTCAAATCATGAGATATATTTTTTATAAAATTTTTGAGGAAGAGAAAAAATTGGAAAAAGAAAAATGTCTCGTGTGCGTGCGTAGAAGTATCGCATCTCTCCATGATTTGGAGAGTCCTTCTCCCCATCAAATGCTTTCAGATTCAAACAATTTTTGTTGATAATATTCTCCATTGGACATCCTATTTTTGATAATTTTTCTAAATTTTTTTTAGACTTATCTAGAAGCTAAACAGATGCCATAAGTCAGTCCTAATGCCTGCATGCATGGTGATCAATACTCGCATGAAAAGGTGTGAGGATAGCATTCTTTGGTGAGAATTTTATCACTATTTTTAATTTTCTAGAATTTAGATTGAATCCCCAATCCACATAGATTTTTGAGGGTTTTTCTAATTTGAGAAGGGAGGTGAAAATATCCCTTCTTTGGTTGCACGCGCGCAAACCAGGATACTGATCGATGTATCATGGATAAGAGTCCTTCTGCTTGAAGGAACTCTTATCTCTGATAATCAGATCAGATAAGCCTTTCGGGATAAGGCATGTTCCTCTCTTTTGGCATCTCTCTGGTGGCTATAAATAGGTCGGGGTGCTGGGGATCCGATGAATCTAAGAGGGGTTTTCAATTTCTCTCCTGTTGCTCTCTTTTCTTTCTTACAACCTATCTTAGTTTTAGGACAAGGCTTTGAGATTTAAGATAAAGCCTTATCTGATTCTAACAAGGGTTGTAAGGGTCCTAAAGAAGGAGAATCAAAAGTTCAAAGGAGGTTCTAAGAGGGTTAGGTTAGGTTTTTGAAGAAACTTGATCGGTACGAGGCTAGTCGAGTTCTAGAGGCTAGAACTCTTGAAGCAAGATGAAGAAGGAGCGCTGTCTTTGGTTCAATTTTCGTGTGGATCACCATTAGAGGGCGGACACTTGGATGCCTTATGAAAATTAAGGTTAGCGCTACAGGTATTCTTCTTATCCTAATTTATATTTATTATACTTTGATTATTATAGTCAAGAGTTTTTGGGCATTAGGGCTTCCGATGCATTGGGTGTTTTGAATGAAAATTTTAAACACCTAACCCTTCCACTGTGCCACCGGATTCCAACACCAACTACCATAGACTTCGGATGTGGTGATTTGCTACCCTTGGTCAGATATGAAGTTTTGATTTTGATTCATATTTAGATATAATCTAAATATAAATTAGATATGATCTAATTACATATAGATATGATCTATACTTGCTGAATTTTAGATTTCAGATTATATACATGCATATTAGTTCATGTCATGAATCCTATATGATAGTTTTAGATTTGATCTATGCATGCATTATAGATTAAATTATTTAATCTATATATATTCTACTATAAAATTTTAAAAATACATGCATGAAACCCACCATGCTTCCCTTCAGCTGGATCAGAGCTGAGGTTTATTATGACATGAACATATATGCATATAGAGTTGAAATCTAGATTTAGCAATGCATGAGATGTATTATGATCTGATTTTAGATATGATCTAATATAAAAATCAGATCTGATATAATTTAGATTAGATCTAAATTTTTATATATATGATATGTGAGTAGATTAGATGATCCAATTAACAAGTAATTAGATCGGATTGATCACCAGGCCATTCGATCAAAGGAGTAAAAAAGGTTTAAAGGCCCTCTCTTTCTATTCGATAGAATGCTCTTATGACGTGTAAGGGTACCATGTGATTTAATTCCATGAAGAAGAAAGCAAAAGGCAAAACTTACTTTTCTGCAAAACCCTAGATATTGAAACCCTAGGATTTGTTGTATATGATACACAGCATGAGTTGTATGAAAAGTAGATCATCTAATTTATATGATTAAAATTATTTTAATCATGAGAATAAAATTTGAAATCATAAAATATTTAGATATAATCTAAAGTTTGTTATGATTGATTTTATTCCAATTTATGCAAGAATTTTCAAATCTGAAACTATATGATACTTGTTGGCACGCCAACTAAGCTGACTAGTTTTAAACTGAGTCGACCCAGTCTTCTAATTTTATCGATTCAGTGCTGACTGATCTGACCCAATTATCTTAGGCTAAAAAGTAATAGTTGTTATTCATGATCAGTTAGTCAATCAAGTATTAGACTTAGTCGACCCACTGAAGTGAGCCGACCTAGTTTTCAGATCAAAAAATTTTGCATAAAATTGATGTAAAATTATTTTATAAAATTGAAATAGTTTCAATTAATAATCTTAACCTATGTTGATACTATACTTAATTAAGAATTAAAAAATATATTATAGATCTAGAATTATGATTCAAGATCCAATGATGTTGCATAAAATATGAGGCATGGGCTAGCTCAAATCAAGTCCTATTAATTAGGTTAGACCTAAGGTTAGAATCAAAAACCTAATGGACTAAAAAGGGGTAGTTGATCAAATCTAACCAATAGTTGATTTAGATTAGATCAAGGATACTCTAGATCAAACATAATAGTTGTAGTTGATCGAGTTCATGTCTTTGATTAAATCAAATAGATCTTGATTGAGGCTCAATGGTTGAGCTTGAGTCATTGGACTGATTAGATCTCTAAGTAACTTGAGCTGACCCATATCATTAAGGTTAATTAGTATGACTGATTTAGATGCCTTGGACCGACTTGTCGGTTGGACCATCTTGTCTCTAGTCCTTCTCATGACTTGGTGAAGTCAGTGAAAGGATTTATGATATGCCAGTTGAACCTGCTAGTCACTAATCCATTATATGACTTGGTAAAGTCAGTGAGAGGATTTATGATTTGTAAATCGACTGATGTCTTATTCAATAAATTAACCAAATCTTCTAAATTATTAGGTTCATAAAATGAGCTAGTTATGGGGATAACTAGATCATTGCCTCTCATTAAGGTGCGTGATAATGAGTCCAATATTCTAAATAGGCATCGAAGGTGCCACACGTCTGATGTCTATTACGTATTGGAATTATCATCCATCATATAACCATCTTATTGTACCTTCAGATTAATGCTCAGGTTGGTCGAGCCATACTCGAATTTGAACGTCCATTTGCTGGATGCACTTGATATTGTCATGTTAATGGTTAGACCTAATCAGGATTTTCAGTGGAGGTGCCACACACTTGCTGAAGAGATGCCTGGGGTAAAATCTGATTGCTAGAAATTATTTGGAGAAATAATTGGTTATGAACCTACCCATGGATGGACTAGAATTGGTCGAGCCACACTCGGGCCTGAATGCAGTTTGTGTGGATTCTAGCACCCACTAAGAAATTAAAGTAATTTCTCGGATTGGAGGTAGAGACTACCAATTCATATAAAATAGTGGAAGAACTTTTAGACTGAAGTCCAAGTCTTTAGGCTTAAAATAATTCATATACTAATAGGTCAATTGTTCTCTTTTCAGAAATGGCTAGAATATTATCGTTCTGTTCATTGTTAGATAGTGACAATATTATCAAACCTAACTTCAATAATCAGTATCAGAAGTTGAATATAATTTTTGAGCAAATTGATCAAAAAAGTCTCAGACTAATCCAAACAGGCTTAAAAAAAATTCAACAAATCGTTGTTGGTCAAAATGTTATGTTATAGGATACTGACAGTGCAAGTCATATTTATAAATAGTTATAAAAGATTTCAGGATAGTAGAAGGTTTGAAAATGGTAAGAGACTCCTGAATGTAAGACATAAAAGTCTGTTCTAGTCTTAACATCAGGAATCGTTGAGCTTATTTTCAATCCTGAAGATATCATTTTAAGTGATTGTCACTATAGTCCAATCTTATTGATGGTGTTAATAAGAATGATTATTATGATATCATTGTGAATGATACTACAATAATAAGTGGATAATTAAAAATGACATAAACTCAGTACCATAGCTTGTTAGTATAAAGTACACATCCAACTAGCACCCTAGATTAGACAATGTCATTGAAGCTTGCTTTTAGTATAGTTGACTCATTCATCTTTTATTGGAAAGGATGAACGAGCCAGTGGTGTTCTGAGTTTGATACATATTGATATATTTGCACTCATGAATATAAGTACTAGAAGAGAGCTTTACTACATTAAAATTTTTGACGATCTATCTGAGCATGGGTGCATCTTGCTTATGAAGTATAAAATTGAATCGATTGAAATGTTCAAACAATTTCGTAATGAGGTAGAAAAATAAATTGCAAAAAGTATTAGAATTTATCAGTTTGATTGATGAAGTAAATATCTTTACAGTAAATTTTGACATATCTTGAAGAGAATTAGATTGTCTCTCGATGGACCTCTCTTGAGACACCACTATTTAAAAGGAGGAATTGAACTTTGTAAGACATGATTTGGTCCACTGTGGGTTTGCTAGTCAGTCGGAAGTTATGCTTTAGAGACTACTTGATATGTGCTCAAGAACATTCCGAGCAAATCGATCACCAAAACTCCATATGAGATATGAACTTGGATAATTCGATACTCGCTTACTTTAGGTTTAGGGTGTCGAACTTATATGAAATATTCACAAACCGACTAGCTTGGATCTTGATTTAATAAATATTATTTTTGAAATATTTTTTCTACCTTCCTGATAGACATGAGATATTCATGAATCTTAAGGCATTCTTTTTGAAAAAAAAGTTCCTTGGTGAAGAAATTGATGCCATTAAGAGTAAGCTTGGGGAAGCTTGATAGGTAGAGGAACTGACTCTGACATAAACCAACAGAATCAAAGTTGATTAGATCAAATTCAGAGCCCGATATAAAGGCATCTCTAAGTAGATACGGTAGAGTACCCTGTTAGCCGAATAGATACTTTGATTTCTAGGTTTGAAAAAGGGATTTGATCTTCCATACGGATGCTGTACAGGGATCTAACTTTGAGAAATGGCTTGGAGTCATTAAATCTGAAATGAAGTCTATCAAGATCGATGATGTATGGACATTCATTGATTCACCTGAGGGAGTAAGACCGATAGGGTGTGAGTGGATTTCAGATGGATAAGAGACGCAGATAGAAAGGTGGAGATCAATTAATTCTGTCCGATTGCCAAAGGATTTCATCAAAGTTATAGTGTTGACTATGACGAGATATTTTTCTTGCGACAATCCTCAAGTCCATTCGGATTAAATTAAACTTTTCGGAGTTAGAATATATATTTTGAACGTATGGCTTCATTGAGAATGAAGAAGAATCCTGTATATACAAATGGGCTAATAGTTCTGTAAAAGTATTCTTTGTGTTGTTTAGATAAAATTTTTTTAATCAGAAATGACATCCCTACATTACAGAGAATAAAAGTTTGGTTGTCATCTCTGTTCTCCATAAAGGTTTGGAAGGTTATGAGAACCATCGTTAAGTATTTATGAAATACTAAAGATCAATGGCTCGTTTATAGAGAATCTGACTTAAAACCTGTGAAATATTGATTCTAGTTTTTAATTAGATTGAAATGATAAAGTTGTGTCAAGTTATGTTTTTATCTTAAAAAGAGGAGTGACATGTTGGAAAGATTCCATGCAGTATTCAGTAGTCAGTTTTATTTGTGATACAGAGTTCTTTGCGGCATTTGATGCTGATAAAGAAGTTGTTTGGTTATGAAAGTTCATTAGCTAGCTTGGAGAGACACCCTCCATTGATGGTCCAGTCTTTCTGTATTGACAGTAGTATTGGAGCCATAGCTCAAGCTAAAAAATCAATGTTCCATCTAAGAACCAAACACTTTCTATATTGTAATCACCTTATTCAATAAGATCGAAATTAAGTCGACCTTAGGAAGATCGATCGAAAGGAGAACTTAACCAACCCATTGACTAATACAATCGGATCTAAAGAGTTCGATGATCACAAATGAAAGATGGGTATTTGATAGCAATCAGATTGGCTTTAGTCCAAGTGGGAGTTGTTGGAAATTATGTCATAAAGTCAATCATCTAGGTTGTAGATGATTGTGCTCCATACATGTATATGAATTATAAAATGATAAATGTTATTTGGCAAGATTCATCAAAAGGAATACATCTTCTTAAACAAAACTCATATGTTATGATGAAGTCCTTAGAGCTGCTTCCAAAATAATAAAGGAAGATTTATCTTGTAGTTCTTAAATCCAGCTCATGATCAAATGATATAATTATTACAAGGACGATAATTATATTGAGTGTAGGTCATTGTATGCCATATTGGTCGATTGTCCTCTTAACCAAGGTGCGTGGTGACACGAGTATGGCATATGGGTGATTTGTAGGAGTATATTTCACTGAGTGTGATCACTTTTGGAGCACTCTACTATTAAGGGTTGCTCTGATGGGATATGGATATATGTGTCCTTTTGATCTGAGACTATCTTGGTGACATGCAAGTAACTCACTATGCTTTAGTGCCGGACTATCCGAATTTCTAATTCGATGATGGAAGATTTTTGGGTACAATCAAGTACTTGTGAAGTCTAAGTGCAAGTCAAGATGGGATTGACCGCTTCAAGTAAAATTGGAGATGTTGCATCATTATATTTCAATATAGCAAAACTTTGACCAAAGTAGTCCTAGTGAGGAGTCACAGAATTTTTGAGGTTGAGACACAATGAAGACCACTCTTCTTGAGTTTACAGTTTAACCCAAAGTCATCCTTGAGCATCGAGTGTCAAAGGGATGAATTATACGATAACTATATCCACATGAGTTCTAGAGTATTGCTGGGCATACATTCAGCCTATCCAGATGTTGAAAACTATTGCTAGATGGTAACATCGATTAGTATAAAAAATATTTTTATGCTATCGACTTAGGTTTGAACCTATGGGGTCACACATATAGAAGTACCGTCTGATCAAATGGCTGATCAATGATTATGAATCATTGAAAAATTTAATTATCAATGTGATTGATGATTAATCATTTGCAAAGATTGCAATAAATTATTTACTAATGGTTGAAAAATTAGAAGAATAATTAATTAACAATATGATTGTTAATTAGCTCAATTTGATTGAGCAATGGAGATTGAATTTGATCTAATTAAATTGGATTCAATTAGATTGATTTTAGATTGATTGGATGCATCCCTATTGAATAATAGGACCTATTTCAATTGATCTCAGAGATACAAATTAAATACTAAATTGAATATGATTCAATTAGTTTTATATAGGCTTGGATTGGATCTAACCCTATAGGATAATAGGCTTGATTGGATCAAGCCCTAATATCAAATGAAGTCTTTGACCTCCATTTAAAAATAATCTCTGGATCAATGGAGTTTTAATCTAACTAATTTTTAATTGGATTGGAGCCTAATTGGTTTACTAATTGGACTAGGATCTAATTAGTTAGTTTGTTATAACTAATTCTTATATTGGTTAGGATTGGATCCAAGAATTAGTTAGAGTTTGACCAAGATCTTGAATCCTATTTAGAATAGGACTCAACCAAACTAACCCATGTGCCTATTTAATTCTCCACACCCCACTCTTCTTCATGTTGAGAAATCTCCACACCGCATATGTGCACCCCTCTCCTCTCTTCCTCTCGTGAAAGAAAAGAGGCATCCCTCTTCTATGGTCGCCCAAAACAAAAAAAAAAGGGAAAGGGGGCGTCCAAGAGTTGGATGCCCCAAACACCACATGCCTACCCCCTCCTCTCCTCCCCATCTTGATGTGATTTTGTGAGGCTTTGCTTGCTGATTTTTGGGCATCAAAGAGAGGCTCTTCTGCTGGTTAGACAGTAGAAAATTGGAGAAAAAAAATTCTTCCCAATGAGAGAAAGAGAAGGAAGAAGAAGGGTCTTCTTTCTTGTACGCAGCCTTAAAGAAGAAGTTCTTCTTCTAGATTTTTTTTTAAGATTAAAATCAGATTAGAATTAATTTTTAATATGAGAATTTATAGAAGAAATATCAAAAAAAATTGATTGGGTGTTTGGGGCTTTCTAGAGTTCTAAATCAAAGCGAAAAAGGGAGAAGAAGAGAGAAGAACGGTTCTTCTCTTGGGTCTTTCTTTTGGATTCTTCTAGAGCTCAAGATTTTATATAATTTTTAGCATAAGAAATCAGATTAGATCAGAATTTTATGATGAAAAATTAGAGAAGAAAATTTCTTCTTAATGGTGTGAAAAGAAGAGAGAAATGTTCTCTCTTATGCATGGGAGAATTGAGAAGAAAGGGTTATTCTCTTGATCTTTATTATAGAGAGTTGATGTGTGGATCCAGGAAGAAAAGGAGAGGATCTCCTTATTCTTCATCCTCTTCATGTTCCTCTTAGATCAGCTATAACATGGTGTCTTCACGAGCTAGCACTCTCAGGGTTATCGATCAGCACATGGGCTTCATATAGATACCTATAGAGATCGGACACATGTGCGGCTGTCGAGCATCATGAAGAACCAACTACCACGAACTTCAGATGCAGTGATTTACTATCCGTGCTCAAGTATAAAATTTTGATTTTGATTCATATTTAGATATGATCTAAATATAAATTAGATATAATCTAAATAATTGCATAGAGATATGATTTATACTTGCTGAATTTTAGATTTCAGATTATATACATACATATTAGTTCATGTCATGGATCCTATATGATAGTTTTAAATTTAATCTATGTATGCATTGTATATTAAATTATTTAATCTATGTATATTTTGCTACAAAATTTTAAAAATGCATGCACGAAACCCACCATGCTTCCCTTCAATGGTGCCACAAGTACTTCTAGTTAATTTCATTTTTGGGTCTCTTCTGGCCTATGGCACTCACTATTTACTCGTTTAGGTTCACATTTGCATCAACATGTAAGTGATAAAGACTATCAATTAAAAGACCTCGTGCAAGCAATTTATTTTGTAAATAAATGGAACAAAAGTCTTTATTGAAATAAATTTCAAAATCTTCCTATGCTAGCACAAATATAAAAATTAAATTTTGTCTAGCTACAGGAACATAATAACAGTCTTTGAAATCTAATCTAACATCAGATGGTAATCAAAGAGGATAAGTGTCAATGATCTCTATAGCAACCTTTACTCCATTGCCGATCCGAAAGATCATGTCACCTTCCCTCAATCTCCTACTTTCTATCAGACCTTGCATTGAGGTACGTATATGAGTACTCAAGCCAGAGTCTAATATCCAACTAGAAGTAGAAGAAATCATAAGGTTAGATTCAATTACAAGCATATCTTCAGAAGACTTATCATCCTTTCTGATCTTTAGGCTCTCTAGATATTTAGGATAGTTCCTCCTCCAGTGGCCTTCAGCATGACAGTGGAAACACTTTTCCTTTGCCTCAACTGCCTTTGGACCATCCTTCTTCGGCTTGCTCTCTTTCTTCTGCTTCTTCACAAATTTAACCTTCTTCTTTTCAGTAGACTTTCTCTTGAAAGAAGAGTCCACTCCACAGTGAAAACAGTGCCCCTTGAACTCTTCAAGGTACCCTCTATGGTTACCAACATGTTGATGAGTTCGAGAATAGTACAGTCAAGTTTGTTCATATGAAAATTTATAATGAATTGAATATATAAACTGGTAAAGGATTGAAGGATTAGATCCATCTACAATTCCTTTTTCATATCTAGCTCGAGCTTCCCAAGCTCCTCAATATTCTTGATCACTGTTATACAGTGCTCATGGACAGACTGCCCTTCATGCATCTTTAGATTGAAGAATCTTTTGGACACTTCAAAGCATACAGTATGGCTCTGCTCGCCATACAACTCTTGTAGATGAGTGATCATGGCCCGGGAAGTTAGCATATGCTCATGCTAGCTTTACAACTCGTTTGACATGGATGCTAGCACATAGCACTTGACTCGACTGTCTTCATCCGTCCACTTCTCAAAAGTAGCTCTTTGCTCAGTAGTAGGACAGTTTGATAGGACTACGGGATCTTAGTCGAGAACATAGCTTAACTGTTTTGAGATTAGGATAATCTTGAGGTTTTCGAGCTAGTCTTTGAAATTATTATCGGTCAAATGATTGATTTCAAAGATGCAAGCTAAAGGATTTGAGGCTAATATTGTTTAACTATGAGAGTAGAGATTCAAGTTAGACTTTTGTACTTAATATTTAATTTACTTCTTGAGACTAGTTTATCGAATCCCTCCACTCTCCGAAAAAAAAATTAAAATCCTAATGTGACAAAAGATTCTTAGTGGGTGCTGTGGTCCCACCAATGATATACACCTCACCTAATAGTTATTAGTAATATGCACACCGATGCATAGGCAACTCTTTGCCCAGATACTTCTCTAAGCATGTTGTAGCGACTTAGTCTCTAAGTCATGTGGACTCACCTAACAGTTATTGCCCACACTTCTTAGTTAAGTCCGACCCACCATTCACAAGCAAATGCAAGGCTATCATTGAGTCCCTCACCTAACAGTTGTTGGGTCCAACCCCATCCTTACTCTAGAGCAACTCTTTGCTAATAGAGTGGTTGTGTGTTCTCACTATAACCAACCGAGAATAATCAACACCAGTAGCACGCCCACACACCTACAATGGTGGAAGACCTATGGACTTAATATTTATGGAGAGATTTAGATTTAGATCTCATCTAATCAGTCATCATATGATCGATCTAATTGGCATGGACTAAATCAAACCACTAAGCAACCTAATTTAAGACTCGATCTTTCAAATTGGCCAAGTAAGTGGAGATCGGTGGGGGTCCCCTGTTGCCTTCCTTAGACATCAATAAATTGGCTATATTGGCTAACAAAACTAATTAAATAACCAAATCTCATTAACTTGCTTTAGACACTAATAGGTCGATTGATCAGAATGAAGGGAACCAGATTTAGGGTTTCAAGATTAGATCTTGAAATTTTTTCAAGATCAGGCAGTGGAAGACTAAAATAAATCAAAATTTATCTTATAAAATTAGAGAATCCCTAGATCTAAGATTCTATTACATGATTATTACATGGTATTAAATCAAAAATTAAAATATAAAGAGCAAGAACTATATGTTGATCATATCAACATGTTTCTATACTACATCTAATGTATGTAAAATATAATAGATTAGATCTATTATCTTGCAAGTTAGACGTTCTAACTTTGCTGATCCAAGCTTGAGAATGATGTGGTGAGCCGCACATGCATCCGACCTCTAGGAGTCATCCACACGAGCCCATGAATCATGATCAAAAGTCTTGATCTAGAAAATTAACACAGTATGCTAGTACTGCGCTGATCCTTCTTCGATGGTCAATCAGATGCCTTCTTCTTCTTGATTTAGACTCTTCCAAAGATGAGAAGTTGGAGAAAAAGTTTTAGATAAGACACTCTCAGAAAACTTACAGATGGAGGAAGGAAAGAGATGAACCCAGCAACTCTAGAAGAAGACCCTCTTTTTCTTCTCTTTGTTCTAACCCAGACACCTAGCTTTGTGTCTATTAGATCTCCAGGCCCCAAGACTTTTTCTTCTTGATTTTTGGATGCCTCAAAGGCCTCTCAATTATCTATGTTCCACAAAAATTTTATGAAAAAATTCATTTTAAATAGAGAGATATGAAGAGCCCTTGTCTAGGTCAAATACCTAGTTAAGGATTATACAAACAAGGCAAGACAAGGGGCGCCCAACTCTTGGGCGTCCCCTCCTTTTTTATTTGCCATAGACCACCAACAAAGGATGCATATTATGTACCATAAAAACCATAAAAAATT